>NW_026972744.1:0-41842 GCF_036711695.1 Zophobas morio | reverse complement strand
TCAAATTCAATAAAAATCGACAAAAATACAGTTTCTAGCTAAAATTTGATGGTTTCGTTGCACTTTCCGAGCCCGTAGGGTATCTGATTGGCTTAAAAGTACAAGAAAACACTTCAAAAGTGACGTTTCTGAAGAATTTTAACAGTTTTCTTGTATCTACGAACGCCAGAATGCATAAAATTGACCTAAACGTCTCCTTTTCCTATTCTGAGTCGATTCTGCATGCTTTAAGTGTGTTTGGTGGCTCAGAACCATCAAAAAACGTTGAAATATAGTTCAAATTCAATAAAAATAGACAAAAATACAGTTTCTAGCTAAAATTTGATGGTTTCGTTGCACTTTCCGAGCCCGTAGGGTATCTGATTGGCTTAAAAGTACAAGAAACACTTCAAAAGTGACGTTTCTGAAGAATTTTAACAGTTTTCTTGTATCTACGAACGCCAGAATGCATAAAATTGACCTAAACGTCTCCTTTTCCTATTCTGAGTCGATTCTGCATGCTTTAAGTGTGTTTGGTGGCTCAGAACCATCAAAAAACGTTGAAATATAGTTCAAATTCAATAAAAATCGACAAAAATACAGTTTCTAGCTAAAATTTGATGGTTTCGTTGCACTTTCCGAGCCCGTAGGGTATCTGATTGGCTTAAAAGTACAAGAAAACACTTCAAAAGTGACGTTTCTGAAGAATTTTAACAGTTTTCTTGTATCTACGAACGCCAGAATGCATAAAATTGACCTAAACGTCTCCTTTTCCTATTCTGAGTCGATTCTGCATGCTTTAAGTGTGTTTGGTGGCTCAGAACCATCAAAAAACGTTGAAATATAGTTCAAATTCAATAAAAATCGACAAAAATACAGTTTCTAGCTAAAATTTGATGATTTCGTTGCACTTTCCGAGCCCGTAGGGTATCTGATTGGCTTAAAAGTACAAGAAAACACTTCAAAAGTGACGTTTCTGAAGAATTTTAACAGTTTTCTTGTATCTACGAACGCCAGAATGCATAAAATTGACCTAAACGTCTCCTTTTCCTATTCTGAGTCGATTCTGCATGCTTTAAGTGTGTTTGGTGGCTCAGAACCATCAAAAAACGTTGAAATATAGTTCAAATTCAATAAAAATCGACAAAAATACAGTTTCTAGCTAAAATTTGATGGTTTCGTTGCACTTTCCGAGCCCGTAGGGTATCTGATTGGCTTAAAAGTACAAGAAAACACTTCAAAAGTGACGTTTCTGAAGAATTTTAACAGTTTTCTTGTATCTACGAACGCCAGAATGCATAAAATTGACCTAAACGTCTCCTTTTCCTATTCTGAGTCGATTCTGCATGCTTTAAGTGTGTTTGGTGGCTCAGAACCATCAAAAAACGTTGAAATATAGTTCAAATTCAATAAAAATCGACAAAAATACAGTTTCTAGCTATAATTTGATGGTTTCGTTGCACTTTCCGAGCCCGTAGGGTATCTGATTGGCTTAAAAGTACAAGAAAACACTTCAAAAGTGACGTTTCTGAAGAATTTTAACAGTTTTCTTGTATCTGCGAACGCCAGAATGCATAAAATTGACCTAAACGTCTCCTTTTCCTATTCTGAGTCGATTCTGCATGCTTTAAGTGTGTTTGGTGGCTCAGAACCATCAAAAAACGTTGAAATATAGTTCAAATTCAATAAAAATCGACAAAAATACAGTTTCTAGCTAAAATTTGATGGTTTCGTTGCACTTTCCGAGCCCGTAGGGTATCTGATTGGCTTAAAAGTACAAGAAAACACTTCAAAAGTGACGTTTCTGAAGAATTTTAACAGTTTTCTTGTATCTACGAACGCCAGAATGCATAAAATTGACCTAAACGTCTCCTTTTCCTATTCTGAGTCGATTCTGCATGCTTTAAGTGTGTTTGGTGGCTCAGAACCATCAAAAAACGTTGAAATATAGTTCAAATTCAATAAAAATCGACAAAAATACAGTTTCTAGCTAAAATTTGATGGTTTCGTTGCACTTTCCGAGCCCGTTGGGTATCTGATTGGCTTAAAAGTACAAGAAAACACTTCAAAAGTGACGTTTCTCAAGAATTTTAACAGTTTTCTTGTATCTACGAACGCCAGAATGCATAAAATTGACCTAAACGTCTCCTTTTCCTATTCTGAGTCGATTCTGCATGCTTTAAGTGTGTTTGGTGGCTCAGAACCATCAAAAAACGTTGAAATATAGTTCAAATTCAATAAAAATCGACAAAAATACAGTTTCTAGCTAAAATTTGATGGTTTCGTTGCACTTTCCGAGCCCGTAGGGTATCTGATTGGCTTAAAAGTACAAGAAAACACTTCAAAAGTGACGTTTCTGAAGAATTTTAACAGTTTTCTTGTATCTACGAACGCCAGAATGCATAAAATTGACCTAAACGTCTCCTTTTCCTATTCTGAGTCGATTCTGCATGCTTTAAGTGTGTTTGGTGGCTCAGAACCATCAAAAAACGTTGAAATATAGTTCAAATTCAATAAAAATCGACAAAAATACAGTTTCTAGCTAAAATTTGATGGTTTCGTTGCACTTTCCGAGCCCGTAGGGTATCTGATTGGCTTAAAAGTACAAGAAAACACTTCAAAAGTGACGTTTCTGAAGAATTTTAACAGTTTTCTTGTATCTACGAACGCCAGAATGCATAAAATTGACCTAAACGTCTCCTTTTCCTATTCTGAGTCGATTCTGCATGCTTTAAGTGTGTTTGGTGGCTCAGAACCATCAAAAAACATTGAAATATACATAGTTCAAATTCAATAAAAATCGACAAAAATACAGTTTCTAGCTAAAATTTGATGGTTTCGTTGCACTTTCCGAGCCCGTAGGGTATCTGATTGGCTTAAAAGTACAAGAAAACACTTCAAAAGTGACGTTTCTGAAGAATTTTAACAGTTTTCTTGTATCTATGAACGCCAGAATGCATAAAATTGACCTAAACGTCTCCTTTTCCTATTCTGAGTCGATTCTGCATGCTTTAAGTGTGTTTGGTGGCTCAGAACCATCAAAAAACGTTGAAATATAGTTCAAATTCAATAAAAATCGACAAAAATACAGTTTCTAGCTAAAATTTGATGGTTTCGTTGCACTTTCCGAGCCCGTTGGGTATCTGATTGGCTTAAAAGTACAAGAAAACACTTCAAAAGTGACGTTTCTGAAGAATTTTAACAGTTTTCTTGTATCTACGAACGCCAGAATGCATAAAATTGACCTAAACGTCTCCTTTTCCTATTCTGAGTCGATTCTGCATGCTTTAAGTGTGTTTGGTGGCTCAGAACCATCAAAAAACGTTGAAATATAGTTCAAATTCAATAAAAATCGACAAAAATAGAGTTTCTAGCTAAAATTTGATGGTTTCGTTGCACTTTCCGAGCCCGTAGGGTATCTGATTGGCTTAAAAGTACAAGAAAACACTTCAAAAGTGACGTTTCTGAAGAATTTTAACAGTTTTCTTGTATCTACGAACGCCAGAATGCATAAAATTGACCTAAACGTCTCCTTTTCCTATTCTTAGTCGATTCTGCATGCTTTAAGTGTGTTTGGTGGCTCAGAACCATCAAAAAACGTTGAAATATAGTTCAAATTCAATAAAAATCGACAAAAATACAGTTTCTAGCTAAAATTTGATGGTTTCGTTGCACTTTCCGAGCCCGTAGGGTATCTGATTGGCTTAAAAGTACAAGAAAACACTTCAAAAGTGACGTTTCTGAAGAATTTTAACAGTTTTCTTGTATCTACGAACGCCAGAATGCATAAAATTGACCTAAACGTCTCCTTTTCCTATTCTGAGTCGATTCTGCATGCTTTAAGTGTGTTTGGTGGCTCAGAACCATCAAAAAACGTTGAAATGTAGTTCAAATTCAATAAAAATCGACAAAAATACAGTTTCTAGCTAAAATTTGATGGTTTCGTTGCACTTTCCGAGCCCGTAGGGTATCTGATTGGCTTAAAAGTACAAGAAAACACTTCAAAAGTGACGTTTCTGAAGAATTTTAACAGTTTTCTTGTATCTACGAACGCCAGAATGCATAAAATTGACCTAAACGTCTCCTTTTCCTATTCTGAGTCGATTCTGCATGCTTTAAGTGTGTTTGGTGGCTCAGAACCATCAAAAAACGTTGAAATATAGTTCAAATTCAATAAAAATCGACAAAAATACAGTTTCTAGCTAAAATTTGATGGTTTCGTTGCACTTTCCGAGCCCGTAGGGTATCTGATTGGCTTAAAAGTACAAGAAAACACTTCAAAAGTTACGTTTCTGAAGAATTTTAACAGTTTTCTTGTATCTACGAACGCCAGAATGCATAAAATTGACCTAAACGTCTCCTTTTCCTATTCTGAGTCGATTCTGCATGCTTTAAGTGTGTTTGGTGGCTCAGAACCATCAAAAAACGTTGAAATATAGTTCAAATTCAATAAAAATCGACAAAAATACAGTTTCTAGCTAAAATTTGATGGTTTCGTTGCACTTTCCGAGCCCGTAGGGTATCTGATTGGCTTAAAAGTACAAGAAAACACTTCAAAAGTGACGTTTCTGAAGAATTTTAACAGTTTTCTTGTATCTACGAACGCCAGAATGCATAAAATTGACCTAAACGTCTCCTTTTCCTATTCTGAGTCGATTCTGCATGCTTTAAGTGTGTTTGGTGGCTCAGAACCATCAAAAAACGTTGAAATATAGTTCAAATTCAATAAAAATAGACAAAAATACAGTTTCTAGCTAAAATTTGATGGTTTCGTTGCACTTTCCGAGCCCGTAGGGTATCTGATTGGCTTAAAAGTACAAGAAAACACTTCAAAAGTGACGTTTCTGAAGAATTTTAACAGTTTTCTTGTATCTACGAACGCCAGAATGCATAAAATTGACCTAAACGTCTCCTTTTCCTATTCTGAGTCGATTCTGCATGCTTTAAGTGTGTTTGGTGGCTCAGAACCATCAAAAAACGTTGAAATATAGTTCAAATTCAATAAAAATCGACAAAAATACAGTTTCTAGCTAAAATTTGATGGTTTCGTTGCACTTTCCGAGCCCGTAGGGTATCTGATTGGCTTAAAAGTACAAGAAAACACTTCAAAAGTGACGTTTCTGAAGAATTTTAACAGTTTTCTTGTATCTACGAACGCCAGAATGCATAAAATTGACCTAAACGTCTCCTTTTCCTATTCTGAGTCGATTCTGCATGCTTTAAGTGTGTTTGGTGGCTCAGAACCATCAAAAAACGTTGAAATATAGTTCAAATTCAATAAAAATCGACAAAAATACAGTTTCTAGCTAAAATTTGATGATTTCGTTGCACTTTCCGAGCCCGTAGGGTATCTGATTGGCTTAAAAGTACAAGAAAACACTTCAAAAGTGACGTTTCTGAAGAATTTTAACAGTTTTCTTGTATCTACGAACGCCAGAATGCATAAAATTGACCTAAACGTCTCCTTTTCCTATTCTGAGTCGATTCTGCATGCTTTAAGTGTGTTTGGTGGCTCAGAACCATCAAAAAACGTTGAAATATAGTTCAAATTCAATAAAAATCGACAAAAATACAGTTTTGTAGCTAAAATTTGATGGTTTCGTTGCACTTTCCGAGCCCGTAGGGTATCTGATTGGCTTAAAAGTACAAGAAAACACTTCAAAAGTGACGTTTCTGAAGAATTTTAACAGTTTTCTTGTATCTACGAACGCCAGAATGCATAAAATTGACCTAAACGTCTCCTTTTCCTATTCTGAGTCGATTCTGCATGCTTTAAGTGTGTTTGGTGGCTCAGAACCATCAAAAAACGTTGAAATATAGTTCAAATTCAATAAAAATCGACAAAAATACAGTTTCTAGCTATAATTTGATGGTTTCGTTGCACTTTCCGAGCCCGTAGGGTATCTGATTGGCTTAAAAGTACAAGAAAACACTTCAAAAGTGACGTTTCTGAAGAATTTTAACAGTTTTCTTGTATCTGCGAACGCCAGAATGCATAAAATTGACCTAAACGTCTCCTTTTCCTATTCTGAGTCGATTCTGCATGCTTTAAGTGTGTTTGGTGGCTCAGAACCATCAAAAAACGTTGAAATATAGTTCAAATTCAATAAAAATCGACAAAAATACAGTTTCTAGCTAAAATTTGATGGTTTCGTTGCACTTTCCGAGCCCGTAGGGTATCTGATTGGCTTAAAAGTACAAGAAAACACTTCAAAAGTGACGTTTCTGAAGAATTTTAACAGTTTTCTTGTATCTACGAACGCCAGAATGCATAAAATTGACCTAAACGTCTCCTTTTCCTATTCTGAGTCGATTCTGCATGCTTTAAGTGTGTTTGGTGGCTCAGAACCATCAAAAAACGTTGAAATATAGTTCAAATTCAATAAAAATCGACAAAAATACAGTTTCTAGCTAAAATTTGATGGTTTCGTTGCACTTTCCGAGCCCGTTGGGTATCTGATTGGCTTAAAAGTACAAGAAAACACTTCAAAAGTGACGTTTCTCAAGAATTTTAACAGTTTTCTTGTATCTACGAACGCCAGAATGCATAAAATTGACCTAAACGTCTCCTTTTCCTATTCTGAGTCGATTCTGCATGCTTTAAGTGTGTTTGGTGGCTCAGAACCATCAAAAAACGTTGAAATATAGTTCAAATTCAATAAAAATCGACAAAAATACAGTTTCTAGCTAAAATTTGATGGTTTCGTTGCACTTTCCGAGCCCGTAGGGTATCTGATTGGCTTAAAAGTACAAGAAAACACTTCAAAAGTGACGTTTCTGAAGAATTTTAACAGTTTTCTTGTATCTACGAACGCCAGAATGCATAAAATTGACCTAAACGTCTCCTTTTCCTATTCTGAGTCGATTCTGCATGCTTTAAGTGTGTTTGGTGGCTCAGAACCATCAAAAAACGTTGAAATATAGTTCAAATTCAATAAAAATCGACAAAAATACAGTTTCTAGCTAAAATTTGATGGTTTCGTTGCACTTTCCGAGCCCGTAGGGTATCTGATTGGCTTAAAAGTACAAGAAAACACTTCAAAAGTGACGTTTCTGAAGAATTTTAACAGTTTTCTTGTATCTACGAACGCCAGAATGCATAAAATTGACCTAAACGTCTCCTTTTCCTATTCTGAGTCGATTCTGCATGCTTTAAGTGTGTTTGGTGGCTCAGAACCATCAAAAAACATTGAAATATAGTTCAAATTCAATAAAAATCGACAAAAATACAGTTTCTAGCTAAAATTTGATGGTTTCGTTGCACTTTCCGAGCCCGTAGGGTATCTGATTGGCTTAAAAGTACAAGAAAACACTTCAAAAGTGACGTTTCTGAAGAATTTTAACAGTTTTCTTGTATCTATGAACGCCAGAATGCATAAAATTGACCTAAACGTCTCCTTTTCCTATTCTCAGTCGATTCTGCATGCTTTAAGTGTGTTTGGTGGCTCAGAACCATCAAAAAACGTTGAAATATAGTTCAAATTCAATAAAAATCGACAAAAATACAGTTTCTAGCTAAAATTTGATGGTTTCGTTGCACTTTCCGAGCCCGTTGGGTATCTGATTGGCTTAAAAGTACAAGAAAACACTTCAAAAGTGACGTTTCTGAAGAATTTTAACAGTTTTCTTGTATCTACGAACGCCAGAATGCATAAAATTGACCTAAACGTCTCCTTTTCCTATTCTGAGTCGATTCTGCATGCTTTAAGTGTGTTTGGTGGCTCAGAACCATCAAAAAACGTTGAAATATAGTTCAAATTCAATAAAAATCGACAAAAATAGAGTTTCTAGCTAAAATTTGATGGTTTCGTTGCACTTTCCGAGCCCGTAGGGTATCTGATTGGCTTAAAAGTACAAGAAAACACTTCAAAAGTGACGTTTCTGAAGAATTTTAACAGTTTTCTTGTATCTACGAACGCCAGAATGCATAAAATTGACCTAAACGTCTCCTTTTCCTATTCTTAGTCGATTCTGCATGCTTTAAGTGTGTTTGGTGGCTCAGAACCATCAAAAAACGTTGAAATATAGTTCAAATTCAATAAAAATCGACAAAAATACAGTTTCTAGCTAAAATTTGATGGTTTCGTTGCACTTTCCGAGCCCGTAGGGTATCTGATTGGCTTAAAAGTACAAGAAAACACTTCAAAAGTGACGTTTCTGAAGAATTTTAACAGTTTTCTTGTATCTACGAACGCCAGAATGCATAAAATTGACCTAAACGTCTCCTTTTCCTATTCTGAGTCGATTCTGCATGCTTTAAGTGTGTTTGGTGGCTCAGAACCATCAAAAAACATTGAAATATAGTTCAAATTCAATAAAAATCGACAAAAATACAGTTTCTAGCTAAAATTTGATGGTTTCGTTGCCCTTTCCGAGCCCGTAGGGTATCTGATTGGCTTAAAAGTACAAGAAAACACTTCAAAAGTGACGTTTCTGAAGAATTTTAACAGTTTTCTTGTATCTATGAACGCCAGAATGCATAAAATTGACCTAAACGTCTCCTTTTCCTATTCTGAGTCGATTCTGCATGCTTTAAGTGTGTTTGGTGGCTCAGAACCATCAAAAAACGTTGAAATATAGTTCAAATTCAATAAAAATCGACAAAAATACAGTTTCTAGCTAAAATTTGATGGTTTCGTTGCACTTTCCGAGCCCGTTGGGTATCTGATTGGCTTAAAAGTACAAGAAAACACTTCAAAAGTGACGTTTCTGAAGAATTTTAACAGTTTTCTTGTATCTACGAACGCCAGAATGCATAAAATTGACCTAAACGTCTCCTTTTCCTATTCTGAGTCGATTCTGCATGCTTTAAGTGTGTTTGGTGGCTCAGAACCATCAAAAAACGTTGAAATATAGTTCAAATTCAATAAAAATCGACAAAAATAGAGTTTCTAGCTAAAATTTGATGGTTTCGTTGCACTTTCCGAGCCCGTAGGGTATCTGATTGGCTTAAAAGTACAAGAAAACACTTCAAAAGTGACGTTTCTGAAGAATTTTAACAGTTTTCTTGTATCTACGAACGCCAGAATGCATAAAATTGACCTAAACGTCTCCTTTTCCTATTCTTAGTCGATTCTGCATGCTTTAAGTGTGTTTGGTGGCTCAGAACCATCAAAAAACGTTGAAATATAGTTCAAATTCAATAAAAATCGACAAAAATACAGTTTCTAGCTAAAATTTGATGGTTTCGTTGCACTTTCCGAGCCCGTAGGGTATCTGATTGGCTTAAAAGTACAAGAAAACACTTCAAAAGTGACGTTTCTGAAGAATTTTAACAGTTTTCTTGTATCTACGAACGCCAGAATGCATAAAATTGACCTAAACGTCTCCTTTTCCTATTCTGAGTCGATTCTGCATGCTTTAAGTGTGTTTGGTGGCTCAGAACCATCAAAAAACGTTGAAATGTAGTTCAAATTCAATAAAAATCGACAAAAATACAGTTTCTAGCTAAAATTTGATGGTTTCGTTGCACTTTCCGAGCCCGTAGGGTATCTGATTGGCTTAAAAGTACAAGAAAACACTTCAAAAGTGACGTTTCTGAAGAATTTTAACAGTTTTCTTGTATCTACGAACGCCAGAATGCATAAAATTGACCTAAACGTCTCCTTTTCCTATTTTGAGTCGATTCTGCATGCTTTAAGTGTGTTTGGTGGCTCAGAACCATCAAAAAACGTTGAAATATAGTTCAAATTCAATAAAAATCGACAAAAATACAGTTTCTAGCTAAAATTTGATGGTTTCGTTGCACTTTCCGAGCCCGTAGGGTATCTGATTGGCTTAAAAGTACAAGAAAACACTTCAAAAGTGACGTTTCTGAAGAATTTTAACAGTTTTCTTGTATCTACGAACGCCAGAATGCATAAAATTGACCTAAACGTCTCCTTTTCCTATTCTGAGTCGATTCTGCATGCTTTAAGTGTGTTTGGTGGCTCAGAACCATCAAAAAACGTTGAAATATACTTCAAATTCAATAAAAATCGACAAAAATACAGTTTCTAGCTAAAATTTGATGGTTTCGTTGCACTTTCCGAGCCCGTAGGGTATCTGATTGGCTTAAAAGTACAAGAAAACACTTCAAAAGTGACGTTTCTGAAGAATTTTAACAGTTTTCTTGTATCTACGAACGCCAGAATGCATAAAATTGACCTAAACGTCTCCTTTTCCTATTCTGAGTCGATTCTGCATGCTTTAAGTGTGTTTGGTGGCTCAGAACCATCAAAAAACGTTGAAATATAGTTCAAATTCAATAAAAATCGACAAAAATACAGTTTCTAGCTAAAATTTGATGGTTTCGTTGCACTTTCCGAGCCCGTAGGGTATCTGATTGGCTTAAAAGTACAAGAAAACACTTCAAAAGTGACGTTTCTGAAGAATTTTAACAGTTTTCTTGTATCTACGAACGCCAGAATGCATAAAATTGACCTAAACGTCTCCTTTTCCTATTCTGAGTCGATTCTGCATGCTTTAAGTGTGTTTGGTGGCTCAGAACCATCAAAAAACTTTGAAATATAGTTCAAATTCAATAAAAATCGACAAAAATACAGTTTCTAGCTAAAATTTGATGGTTTCGTTGCACTTTCCGAGCCCGTTGGGTATCTGATTGGCTTAAAAGTACAAGAAAACACTTCAAAAGTGACGTTTCTGAAGAATTTTAACAGTTTTCTTGTATCTACGAACGCCAGAATGCATAAAATTGACCTAAACGTCTCCTTTTCCTATTCTGAGTCGATTCTGCATGCTTTAAGTGTGTTTGGTGGCTCAGAACCATCAAAAAACGTTGAAATATAGTTCAAATTCAATAAAAATCGACAAAAATACAGTTTCTAGCTAAAATTTGATGGTTTCGTTGCACTTTCCGAGCCCGTTGGGTATCTGATTGGCTTAAAAGTACAAGAAAACACTTCAAAAGTGACGTTTCTCAAGAATTTTAACAGTTTTCTTGTATCTACGAACGCCAGAATGCATAAAATTGACCTAAACGTCTCCTTTTCCTATTCTGAGTCGATTCTGCATGCTTTAAGTGTGTTTGGTGGCTCAGAACCATCAAAAAACGTTGAAATATAATTCAAATTCAATAAAAATCGACAAAAATACAGTTTCTAGCTAAAATTTGATGGTTTCGTTGCACTTTCCGAGCCCGTAGGATATCTGATTGGCTTAAAAGTACAAGAAAACACTTCAAAAGTGACGTTTCTGAAGAATTTTAACAGTTTTCTTGTATCTACGAACGCCAGAATGCATAAAATTGACCTAAACGTCTCCTTTTCCTATTCTGAGTCGATTCTGCATGCTTTAAGTGTGTTTGGTGGCTCAGAACCATCAAAAAACGTTGAAATATAGTTCAAATTCAATAAAAATCGACAAAAATACAGTTTCTAGCTAAAATTTGATGGTTTCGTTGCACTTTCCGAGTCCGTAGGGTATCTGATTGGCTTAAAAGTACAAGAAAACACTTCAAAAGTGACGTTTCTGAAGAATTTTAACAGTTTTCTTGTATCTACGAACGCCAGAATGCATAAAATTGACCTAAACGTCTCCTTTTCCTATTCTGAGTCGATTCTGCATGCTTTAAGTGTGTTTGGTGGCTCAGAACCATCAAAAAACGTTGAAATATAGTTCAAATTCAATAAAAATCGACAAAAATACAGTTTCTAGCTAAAATTTGATGGTTTCGTTGCACTTTCCGAGCCCGTAGGGTATCTGATTGGCTTAAAAGTACAAGAAAACACTTCAAAAGTGACGTTTCTGAAGAATTTTAACAGTTTTCTTGTATCTACGAACGCCAGAATGCATAAAATTGACCTAAACGTCTCCTTTTCCTATTCTGAGTCGATTCTGCATGCTTTAAGTGTGTTTGGTGGCTCAGAACCATCAAAAAACGTTGAAATATAGTTCAAATTCAATAAAAATCGACAAAAATACAGTTTCTAGCTAAAATTTGATGGTTTCGTTGCACTTTCCGAGCCCGTAGTGTATCTGATTGGCTTAAAAGTACAAGAAAACACTTCAAAAGTGACGTTTCTGAAGAATTTTAACAGTTTTCTTGTATCTACGAACGCCAGAATGCATAAAATTGACCTAAACGTCTCCTTTTCCTATTCTGAGTCGATTCTGCATGCTTTAAGTGTGTTTGGTGGCTCAGAACCATCAAAAAACATTGAAATATAGTTCAAATTCAATAAAAATCGACAAAAATACAGTTTCTAGCTAAAATTTGATGGTTTCGTTGCACTTTCCGAGCCCGTAGGGTATCTGGCTTAAAAGTACAAGAAAACACTTCAAAAGTGACGTTTCTGAAGAATTTTAACAGTTTTCTTGTATCTATGAACGCCAGAATGCATAAAATTGACCTAAACGTCTCCTTTTCCTATTCTGAGTCGATTCTGCATGCTTTAAGTGTGTTTGGTGGCTCAGAACCATCAAAAAACGTTGAAATATAGTTCAAATTCAATAAAAATCGACAAAAATACAGTTTCTAGCTAAAATTTGATGGTTTCGTTGCACTTTCCGAGCCCGTTGGGTATCTGATTGGCTTAAAAGTACAAGAAAACACTTCAAAAGTGACGTTTCTGAAGAATTTTAACAGTTTTCTTGTATCTACGAACGCCAGAATGCATAAAATTGACCTAAACGTCTCCTTTTCCTATTCTGAGTCGATTCTGCATGCTTTAAGTGTGTTTGGTGGCTCAGAACCATCAAAAAACGTTGAAATATAGTTCAAATTCAATAAAAATCGACAAAAATACAGTTTCTAGCTAAAATTTGATGGTTTCGTTGCACTTTCCGAGCCCGTAGGGTATCTGATTGGCTTAAAAGTACAAGAAAACACTTCAAAAGTGACGTTTCTGAAGAATTTTAACAGTTTTCTTGTATCTACGAACGCCAGAATGCATAAAATTGACCAAAACGTCTCCTTTTCCTATTCTGAGTCGATTCTGCATGCTTTAAGTGTGTTTGGTGGCTCAGAACCATCAAAAAACGTTGAAATATAGTTCAAATTCAATAAAAATCGACAAAAATACAGTTTCTAGCTAAAATTTGATGGTTTCGTTGCACTTTCCGAGCCCGTAGGGTATCTGATTGGCTTAAAAGTACAAGAAAACACTTCAAAAGTGACGTTTCTGAAGAATTTTAACAGTTTTCTTGTATCTACGAACGCCAGAATGCATAAAATTGACCTAAACGTCTCCTTTTCCTATTCTGAGTCGATTCTGCATGCTTTAAGTGTGTTTGGTGGCTCAGAACCATCAAAAAACGTTGAAATACAGTTCAAATTCAATAAAAATCGACAAAAATACAGTTTCTAGCTAAAATTTTATGGTTTCGTTGCACTTTCCGAGCCCGTAGGGTATCTGATTGGCTTAAAAGTACAAGAAAACACTTCAAAAGTGACGTTTCTGAAGAATTTTAACAGTTTTCTTGTATCTACGAACGCCAGAATGCATAAAATTGACCTAAACGTCTCCTTTTCCTATTCTGAGTCGATTCTGCATGCTTTAAGTGTGTTTGGTGGCTCAGAACCATCAAAAAACGTTGAAATATAGTTCAAATTCAATAAAAATCGACAAAAATACAGTTTCTAGCTAAAATTTGATGGTTTCGTTGCACTTTCCGAGCCCGTAGGGTATCTGATTGGCTTAAAAGTACAAGAAAACACTTCAAAAGTGACGTTTCTGAAGAATTTTAACAGTTTTCTTGTATCTGCGAACGCCAGAATGCATAAAATTGACCTAAACGTCTCCTTTTCCTATTCTGAGTCGATTCTGCATGCTTTAAGTGTGTTTGGTGGCTCAGAACCATCAAAAAACGTTGAAATATAGTTCAAATTCAATAAAAATCGACAAAAATACAGTTTCTAGCTAAAATTTGATGGTTTCGTTGCACTTTCCGAGCCCGTAGGGTATCTGATTGGCTTAAAAGTACAAGAAAACACTTCAAAAGTGACGTTTCTGAAGAATTTTAACAGTTTTCTTGTATCTACGAACGCCAGAATGCATAAAATTGACCTAAACGTCTCCTTTTCCTATTCTGAGTCGATTCTGCATGCTTTAAGTGTGTTTGGTGGCTCAGAACCATCAAAAAACGTTGAAATATAGTTCAAATTCAATAAAAATCGACAAAAATACAGTTTCTAGCTAAAATTTGATGGTTTCGTTGCACTTTCCGAGCCCATAGGGTATCTGATTGGCTTAAAAGTACAAGAAAACACTTCAAAAGTGACGTTTCTGAAGAATTTTAACAGTTTTCTTGTATCTACGAACGCCAGAATGCATAAAATTGACCTAAACGTCTCCTTTTCCTATACTGAGTCGATTCTGCATGCTTTAAGTGTGTTTGGTGGCTCAGAACCATCAAAAAACGTTGAAATATAGTTCAAATTCAATAAAAATCGACAAAAATACAGTTTCTAGCTAAAATTTGATGGTTTCGTTGCACTTTCCGAGCCCGTAGGGTATCTGATTGGCTTAAAAGTACAAGAAAACACTTCAAAAGTGACGTTTCTGAAGAATTTTAACAGTTTTCTTGTATCTACGAACGCCAGAATGCATAAAATTGACCTAAACGTCTCCTTTTCCTATTCTGAGTCGATTCTGCATGCTTTAAGTGTGTTTGGTGGCTCAGAACCATCAAAAAACGTTGAAATATAGTTCAAATTCAATAAAAATCGACAAAAATACAGTTTCTAGCTAAAATTTGATGGTTTCGTTGCACTTTCCGAGCCCGTAGGGTATCTGATTGGCTTAAAAGTACAAGAAAACACTTCAAAAGTGACGTTTCTGAAGAATTTTAACAGTTTTCTTGTATCTACGAACGCCAGAATGCATAAAATTGACCTAAACGTCTCCTTTTCCTATTCTGAGTCGATTCTGCATGCTTTAAGTGTGTTTGGTGGCTCAGAACCATCAAAAAACGTTGAAATATAGTTCAAATTCAATAAAAATCGACAAAAATACAGTTTCTAGCTAAAATTTGATGGTTTCGTTGCACTTTCCGAGCCCGTAGGGTATCTGATTGGCTTAAAAGTACAAGAAAACACTTCAAAAGTGACGTTTCTGAAGAATTTTAACAGTTTTCTTGTATCTACGAACGCCAGAATGCATAAAATTGACCTAAACGTCTCCTTTTCCTATTCTGAGTCGATTCTGCATGCTTTAAGTGTGTTTGGTGGCTCAGAACCATCAAAAAACGTTGAAATATAGTTCAAATTCAATAAAAATCGACAAAAATACAGTTTCTAGCTAAAATTTGATGGTTTCGTTGCACTTTCCGAGCCCGTAGGGTATCTGATTGGCTTAAAAGTACAAGAAAACACTTCAAAAGTGACGTTTCTGAAGAATTTTAACAGTTTTCTTGTATCTACGAACGCCAGAATGCATAAAATTGACCTAAACGTCTCCTTTTCCTATTCTGAGTCGATTCTGCATGCTTTAAGTGTGTTTGGTGGCTCAGAACCATCAAAAAACGTTGAAATGTAGTTCAAATTCAATAAAAATCGACAAAAATACAGTTTCTAGCTAAAATTTGATGGTTTCGTTGCACTTTCCGAGCCCGTAGGGTATCTGATTGGCTTAAAAGTACAAGAAAACACTTCAAAAGTGACGTTTCTGAAGAATTTTAACAGTTTTCTTGTATCTACGAACGCCAGAATGCATAAAATTGACCTAAACGTCTCCTTTTCCTATTCTGAGTCGATTCTGCATGCTTTAAGTGTGTTTGGTGGCTCAGAACCATCAAAAAACGTTGAAATATAGTTCAAATTCAATAAAAATCGACAAAAATACAGTTTCTAGCTAAAATTTGATGGTTTCGTTGCACTTTCCGAGCCCGTAGGGTATCTGATTGGCTTAAAAGTACAAGAAAACACTTCAAAAGTGACGTTTCTGAAGAATTTTAACAGTTTTCTTGTATCTACGAACGCCAGAATGCATAAAATTGACCTAAACGTCTCCTTTTCCTATTCTGAGTCGATTCTGCATGCTTTAAGTGTGTTTGGTGGCTCAGAACCATCAAAAAACGTTGAAATATAGTTCAAATTCAATAAAAATAGACAAAAATACAGTTTCTAGCTAAAATTTGATGGTTTCGTTGCACTTTCCGAGCCCGTAGGGTATCTGATTGGCTTAAAAGTACAAGAAAACACTTCAAAAGTGACGTTTCTGAAGAATTTTAACAGTTTTCTTGTATCTACGAACGCCAGAATGCATAAAATTGACCTAAACGTCTCCTTTTCCTATTCTGAGTCGATTCTGCATGCTTTAAGTGTGTTTGGTGGCTCAGAACCATCAAAAAACGTTGAAATATAGTTCAAATACAATAAAAATCGACAAAAATACAGTTTCTAGCTAAAATTTGATGGTTTCGTTGCACTTTCCGAGCCCGTAGGGTATCTGATTGGCTTAAAAGTACAAGAAAACACTTCAAAAGTGACGTTTCTGAAGAATTTTAACAGTTTTCTTGTATCTACGAACGCCAGAATGCATAAAATTGACCTAAACGTCTCCTTTTCCTATTCTGAGTCGATTCTGCATGCTTTAAGTGTGTTTGGTGGCTCAGAACCATCAAAAAACGTTGAAATATAGTTCAAATTCAATAAAAATCGACAAAAATACAGTTTCTAGCTAAAATTTGATGATTTCGTTGCACTTTCCGAGCCCGTAGGGTATCTGATTGGCTTAAAAGTACAAGAAAACACTTCAAAAGTGACGTTTCTGAAGAATTTTAACAGTTTTCTTGTATCTACGAACGCCAGAATGCATAAAATTGACCTAAACGTCTCCTTTTCCTATTCTGAGTCGATTCTGCATGCTTTAAGTGTGTTTGGTGGCTCAGAACCATCAAAAAACGTTGAAATATAGTTCAAATTCAATAAAAATCGACAAAAATACAGTTTCTAGCTATAATTTGATGGTTTCGTTGCACTTTCCGAGCCCGTAGGGTATCTGATTGGCTTAAAAGTACAAGAAAACACTTCAAAAGTGACGTTTCTGAAGAATTTTAACAGTTTTCTTGTATCTGCGAACGCCAGAATGCATAAAATTGACCTAAACGTCTCCTTTTCCTATTCTGAGTCGATTCTGCATGCTTTAAGTGTGTTTGGTGGCTCAGAACCATCAAAAAACGTTGAAATATAGTTCAAATTCAATAAAAATCGACAAAAATACAGTTTCTAGCTAAAATTTGATGGTTTCGTTGCACTTTCCGAGCCCGTAGGGTATCTGATTGGCTTAAAAGTACAAGAAAACACTTCAAAAGTGACGTTTCTGAAGAATTTTAACAGTTTTCTTGTATCTACGAACGCCAGAATGCATAAAATTGACCTAAACGTCTCCTTTTCCTATTCTGAGTCGATTCTGCATGCTTTAAGTGTGTTTGGTGGCTCAGAACCATCAAAAAACGTTGAAATATAGTTCAAATTCAATAAAAATCGACAAAAATACAGTTTCTAGCTAAAATTTGATGGTTTCGTTGCACTTTCCGAGCCCGTTGGGTATCTGATTGGCTTAAAAGTACAAGAAAACACTTCAAAAGTGACGTTTCTCAAGAATTTTAACAGTTTTCTTGTATCTACGAACGCCAGAATGCATAAAATTGACCTAAACGTCTCCTTTTCCTATTCTGAGTCGATTCTGCATGCTTTAAGTGTGTTTGGTGGCTCAGAACCATCAAAAAACGTTGAAATATAGTTCAAATTCAATAAAAATCGACAAAAATACAGTTTCTAGCTAAAATATGATGGTTTCGTTGCACTTTCCGAGCCCGTAGGATATCTGATTGGCTTAAAAGTACAAGAAAACACTTCAAAAGTGACGTTTCTGAAGAATTTTAACAGTTTTCTTGTATCTACGAACGCCAGAATGCATAAAATTGACCTAAACGTCTCCTTTTCCTATTCTGAGTCGATTCTGCATGCTTTAAGTGTGTTTGGTGGCTCAGAACCATCAAAAAACGTTGAAATATAGTTCAAATTCAATAAAAATCGACAAAAATACAGTTTCTAGCTAAAATTTGATGGTTTCGTTGCACTTTCCGAGTCCGTAGGGTATCTGATTGGCTTAAAAGTACAAGAAAACACTTCAAAAGTGACGTTTCTGAAGAATTTTAACAGTTTTCTTGTATCTACGAACGCCAGAATGCATAAAATTGACCTAAACGTCTCCTTTTCCTATTCTGAGTCGATTCTGCATGCTTTAAGTGTGTTTGGTGGCTCAGAACCATCAAAAAACGTTGAAATATAGTTCAAATTCAATAAAAATCGACAAAAATACAGTTTCTAGCTAAAATTTGATGGTTTCGTTGCACTTTCCGAGCCCGTAGGGTATCTGATTGGCTTAAAAGTACAAGAAAACACTTCAAAAGTGACGTTTCTGAAGAATTTTAACAGTTTTCTTGTATCTACGAACGCCAGAATGCATAAAATTGACCTAAACGTCTCCTTTTCCTATTCTGAGTCGATTCTGCATGCTTTAAGTGTGTTTGGTGGCTCAGAACCATCAAAAAACGTTGAAATATAGTTCAAATTCAATAAAAATCGACAAAAATACAGTTTCTAGCTAAAATTTGATGGTTTCGTTGCACTTTCCGAGCCCGTAGGGTATCTGATTGGCTTAAAAGTACAAGAAAACACTTCAAAAGTGACGTTTCTGAAGAATTTTAACAGTTTTCTTGTATCTACGAACGCCAGAATGCATAAAATTGACCTAAACGTCTCCTTTTCCTATTCTGAGTCGATTCTGCATGCTTTAAGTGTGTTTGGTGGCTCAGAACCATCAAAAAACATTGAAATATAGTTCAAATTCAATAAAAATCGACAAAAATACAGTTTCTAGCTAAAATTTGATGGTTTCGTTGCACTTTCCGAGCCCGTAGGGTATCTGATTAGCTTAAAAGTACAAGAAAACACTTCAAAAGTGACGTTTCTGAAGAATTTTAACAGTTTTCTTGTATCTATGAACGCCAGAATGCATAAAATTGACCTAAACGTCTCCTTTTCCTATTCTGAGTCGATTCTGCATGCTTTAAGTGTGTTTGGTGGCTCAGAACCATCAAAAAACGTTGAAATATAGTTCAAATTCAATAAAAATCGACAAAAATACAGTTTTTAGCTAAAATTTGATGGTTTCGTTGCACTTTCCGAGCCCGTTGGGTATCTGATTGGCTTAAAAGTACAAGAAAACACTTCAAAAGTGACGTTTCTGAAGAATTTTAACAGTTTTCTTGTATCTACGAACGCCAGAATGCATAAAATTGACCTAAACGTCTCCTTTTCCTATTCTGAGTCGATTCTGCATGCTTTAAGTGTGTTTGGTGGCTCAGAACCATCAAAAAACGTTGAAATATAGTTCAAATTCAATAAAAATCGACAAAAATACAGTTTCTAGCTAAAATTTGATGGTTTCGTTGCACTTTCCGAGCCCGTAGGGTATCTGATTGGCTTAAAAGTACAAGAAAACACTTCAAAAGTGACGTTTCTGAAGAATTTTAACAGTTTTCTTGTATCTACGAACGCCAGAATGCATAAAATTGACCTAAACGTCTCCTTTTCCTATTCTTAGTCGATTCTGCATGCTTTAAGTGTGTTTGGTGGCTCAGAACCATCAAAAAACGTTGAAATATAGTTCAAATTCAATAAAAATCGACAAAAATACAGTTTCTAGCTAAAATTTGATGGTTTCGTTGGACTTTCCGAGCCCGTAGGATATCTGATTGGCTTAAAAGTACAAGAAAACACTTCAAAAGTGACGTTTCTGAAGAATTTTAACAGTTTTCTTGTATCTACGAACGCCAGAATGCATAAAATTGACCTAAACGTCTCCTTTTCCTATTCTGAGTCGATTCTGCATGCTTTAAGTGTGTTTGGTGGCTCAGAACCATCAAAAAACGTTGAAATATAGTTCAAATTCAATAAAAATCGACAAAAATACAGTTTCTAGCTAAAATTTGATGGTTTCGTTGCAGTTTCCGAGCCCGTCGGGTATCTGATTGGCTTAAAAGTACAAGAAAACACTTCAAAAGTGACGTTTCTGAAGAATTTTAACAGTTTTCTTGTATCTACGAACGCCAGAATGCATAAAATTGACCTAAACGTCTCCTTTTCCTATTCTGAGTCGATTCTGCATGCTTTAAGTGTGTTTGGTGGCTCAGAACCATCAAAAAACGTTGAAATATAGTTCAAATTCAATAAAAATCGACAAAAATACAGTTTCTAGCTAAAATTTGATGGTTTCGTTGCACTTTCCGAGCCCGTAGGGTATCTGATTGGCTTAAAAGTACAAGAAAACACTTCAAAAGTGACGTTTCTGAAGAATTTTAACAGTTTTCTTGTATCTACGAACGCCAGAATGCATAAAATTGACCTAAACGTCTCCTTTTCCTATTCTGAGTCGATTCTGCATGCTTTAAGTGTGTTTGGTGGCTCAGAACCATCAAAAAACGTTGAAATATAGTTCAAATTCAATAAAAATCGACAAAAATACAGTTTCTAGCTAAAATTTGATGGTTTCGTTGCACTTTCCGAGCCCGTAGGGTATCTGATTGGCTTAAAAGTACAAGAAAACACTTCAAAAGTGACGTTTCTGAAGAATTTTAACAGTTTTCTTGTATCTACGAACGCCAGAATGCATAAAATTGACCTAAACGTCTCCTTTTCCTATTCTGAGTCGATTCTGCATGCTTTAAGTGTGTTTGGTGGCTCAGAACCATCAAAAAACGTTGAAATATAGTTCAAATTCAATAAAAATCGACAAAAATACAGTTTCTAGCTAAAATTTGATGGTTTCGTTGCACTTTCCGAGCCCGTAGGGTATCTGATTGGCTTAAAAGTACAAGAAAACACTTCAAAAGTGACGTTTCTGAAGAATTTTAACAGTTTTCTTGTATCTACGAACGCCAGAATGCATAAAATTGACCTAAACGTCTCCTTTTCCTATTTTGAGTCGATTCTGCATGCTTTAAGTGTGTTTGGTGGCTCAGAACCATCAAAAAACGTTGAAATATAGTTCAAATTCAATAAAAATCGACAAAAATACAGTTTCTAGCTAAAATTTGATGGTTTCGTTGCACTTTCCGAGCCCGTAGGGTATCTGATTGGCTTAAAAGTACAAGAAAACACTTCAAAAGTGACGTTTCTGAAGAATTTTAACAGTTTTCTTGTATCTACGAACGCCAGAATGCATAAAATTGACCTAAACGTCTCCTTTTCCTATTCTGAGTCGATTCTGCATGCTTTAAGTGTGTTTGGTGGCTCAGAACCATCAAAAAACGTTGAAATATACTTCAAATTCAATAAAAATCGACAAAAATACAGTTTCTAGCTAAAATTTGATGGTTTCGTTGCACTTTCCGAGCCCGTAGGGTATCTGATTGGATTAAAAGTACAAGAAAACACTTCAAAAGTGACGTTTCTGAAGAATTTTAACAGTTTTCTTGTATCTACGAACGCCAGAATGCATAAAATTGACCTAAACGTCTCCTTTTCCTATTCTGAGTCGATTCTGCATGCTTTAAGTGTGTTTGGTGGCTCAGAACCATCAAAAAACGTTGAAATATAGTTCAAATTCAATAAAAATCGACAAAAATACAGTTTCTAGCTAAAATTTGATGGTTTCGTTGCACTTTCCGAGCCCGTAGGGTATCTGATTGGCTTAAAAGTACAAGAAAACACTTCAAAAGTGACGTTTCTGAAGAATTTTAACAGTTTTCTTGTATCTACGAACGCCAGAATGCATAAAATTGACCTAAACGTCTCCTTTTCCTATTCTGAGTCGATTCTGCATGCTTTAAGTGTGTTTGGTGGCTCAGAACCATCAAAAAACTTTGAAATATAGTTCAAATTCAATAAAAATCGACAAAAATACAGTTTCTAGCTAAAATTTGATGGTTTCGTTGCACTTTCCGAGCCCGTTGGGTATCTGATTGGCTTAAAAGTACAAGAAAACACTTCAAAAGTGACGTTTCTGAAGAATTTTAACAGTTTTCTTGTATCTACGAACGCCAGAATGCATAAAATTGACCTAAACGTCTCCTTTTCCTATTCTGAGTCGATTCTGCATGCTTTAAGTGTGTTTGGTGGCTCAGAACCATCAAAAAACGTTGAAATATAGTTCAAATTCAATAAAAATCGACAAAAATACAGTTTCTAGCTAAAATTTGATGGTTTCGTTGCACTTTCCGAGCCCGTTGGGTATCTGATTGGCTTAAAAGTACAAGAAAACACTTCAAAAGTGACGTTTCTCAAGAATTTTAACAGTTTTCTTGTATCTACGAACGCCAGAATGCATAAAATTGACCTAAACGTCTCCTTTTCCTATTCTGAGTCGATTCTGCATGCTTTAAGTGTGTTTGGTGGCTCAGAACCATCAAAAAACATTGAAATATAGTTCAAATTCAATAAAAATCGACAAAAATACAGTTTCTAGCTAAAATTTGATGGTTTCGTTGCACTTTCCGAGCCCGTAGGGTATCTGATTGGCTTAAAAGTACAAGAAAACACTTCAAAAGTGACGTTTCTGAAGAATTTTAACAGTTTTCTTGTATCTATGAACGCCAGAATGCATAAAATTGACCTAAACGTCTCCTTTTCCTATTCTGAGTCGATTCTGCATGCTTTAAGTGTGTTTGGTGGCTCAGAACCATCAAAAAACGTTGAAATATAGTTCAAATTCAATAAAAATCGACAAAAATACAGTTTCTAGCTAAAATTTGATGGTTTCGTTGCACTTTCCGAGCCCGTTGTGTATCTGATTGGCTTAAAAGTACAAGAAAACACTTCAAAAGTGACGTTTCTGAAGAATTTTAACAGTTTTCTTGTATCTACGAACGCCAGAATGCATAAAATTGACCTAAACGTCTCCTTTTCCTATTCTGAGTCGATTCTGCATGCTTTAAGTGTGTTTGGTGGCTCAGAACCATCAACAAACGTTGAAATATAGTTCAAATTCAATAAAAATCGACAAAAATACAGTTTCTAGCTAAAATTTGATGGTTTCGTTGCACTTTCCGAGCCCGTAGGGTATCTGATTGGCTTAAAAGTACAAGAAAACACTTCAAAAGTGACGTTTCTGAAGAATTTTAACAGTTTTCTTGTATCTACGAACGCCAGAATGCATAAAATTGACCTAAACGTCTCCTTTTCCTATTCTTAGTCGATTCTGCATGCTTTAAGTGTGTTTGGTGGCTCAGAACCATCAAAAAACGTTGAAATATAGTTCAAATTCAATAAAAATCGACAAAAATACAGTTTCTAGCTAAAATTTGATGGTTTCGTTGGACTTTCCGAGCCCGTAGGATATCTGATTGGCTTAAAAGTACAAGAAAACACTTCAAAAGTGACGTTTCTGAAGAATTTTAACAGTTTTCTTGTATCTACGAACGCCAGAATGCATAAAATTGACCTAAACGTCTCCTTTTCCTATTCTGAGTCGATTCTGCATGCTTTAAGTGTGTTTGGTGGCTCAGAACCATCAAAAAACGTTGAAATATAGTTCAAATTCAATAAAAATCGACAAAAATACAGTTTCTAGCTAAAATTTGATGGTTTCGTTGCACTTTCCGAGCCCGTAGGGTATCTGATTGGCTTAAAAGTACAAGAAAACACTTCAAAAGTGACGTTTCTGAAGAATTTTAACAGTTTTCTTGTATCTACGAACGCCAGAATGCATAAAATTGACCTAAACGTCTCCTTTTCCTATTCTGAGTCGATTCTGCATGCTTTAAGTGTGTTTGGTGGCTCAGAACCATCAAAAAACGTTGAAATATAGTTCAAATTCAATAAAAATCGACAAAAATACAGTTTCTAGCTAAAATTTGATGGTTTCGTTGCACTTTCCGAGCCCGTAGGGTATCTGATTGGCTTAAAAGTACAAGAAAACACTTCAAAAGTGACGTTTCTGAAGAATTTTAACAGTTTTCTTGTATCTACGAACGCCAGAATGCATAAAATTGACCTAAACGTCTCCTTTTCCTATTCTGAGTCGATTCTGCATGCTTTAAGTGTGTTTGGTGGCTCAGAACCATCAAAAAACGTTGAAATATAGTTCAAATTCAATAAAAATCGACAAAAATACAGTTTCTAGCTAAAATTTGATGGTTTCGTTGCACTTTCCGAGCCCGTAGGGTATCTGATTGGCTTAAAAGTACAAGAAAACACTTCAAAAGTGACGTTTCTGAAGAATTTTAACAGTTTTCTTGTATCTACGAACGCCAGAATGCATAAAATTGACCTAAACGTCTCCTTTTCCTATTCTGAGTCGATTCTGCATGCTTTAAGTGTGTTTGGTGGCTCAGAACCATCAAAAAACGTTGAAATGTAGTTCAAATTCAATAAAAATCGACAAAAATACAGTTTCTAGCTAAAATTTGATGGTTTCGTTGCACTTTCCGAGCCCGTAGGGTATCTGATTGGCTTAAAAGTACAAGAAAACACTTCAAAAGTGACGTTTCTGAAGAATTTTAACAGTTTTCTTGTATCTACGAACGCCAGAATGCATAAAATTGACCTAAACGTCTCCTTTTCCTATTTTGAGTCGATTCTGCATGCTTTAAGTGTGTTTGGTGGCTCAGAACCATCAAAAAACGTTGAAATATAGTTCAAATTCAATAAAAATCGACAAAAATACAGTTTCTAGCTAAAATTTGATGGTTTCGTTGCACTTTCCGAGCCCGTAGGGTATCTGATTGGCTTAAAAGTACAAGAAAACACTTCAAAAGTGACGTTTCTGAAGAATTTTAACAGTTTTCTTGTATCTACGAACGCCAGAATGCATAAAATTGACCTAAACGTCTCCTTTTCCTATTCTGAGTCGATTCTGCATGCTTTAAGTGTGTTTGGTGGCTCAGAACCATCAAAAAACGTTGAAATATAGTTCAAATTCAATAAAAATCGACAAAAATACAGTTTCTAGCTAAAATTTGATGGTTTCGTTGCACTTTCCGAGCCCGTAGGGTATCTGATTGGCTTAAAAGTACAAGAAAACACTTCAAAAGTGACGTTTCTGAAGAATTTTAACAGTTTTCTTGTATCTTCGAACGCCAGAATGCATAAAATTGACCTAAACGTCTCCTTTTCCTATTCTGAGTCGATTCTGCATGCTTTAAGTGTGTTTGGTGGCTCAGAACCATCAAAAAACGTTGAAATATAGTTCAAATTCAATAAAAATCGACAAAAATACAGTTTCTAGCTAAAATTTGATGGTTTCGTTGCACTTTCCGAGCCCGTAGGGTATCTGATTGGCTTAAAAGTACAAGAAAACACTTCAAAAGTGACGTTTCTGAAGAATTTTAACAGTTTTCTTGTATCTACGAACGCCAGGATGCATAAAATTGACCTAAACGTCTCCTTTTCCTATTCTGAATCGATTCTGCATGCTTTAAGTGTGTTTGGTGGCTCAGAACCATCAAAAAACGTTGAAATATAGTTCAAATTCAATAAAAATCGACAAAAATACAGTTTCTAGCTAAAATTTGATGGTTTCGTTGCACTTTCCGAGCCCGTAGGGTATCTGATTGGCTTAAAAGTACAAGAAAACACTTCAAAAGTGACGTTTCTGAAGAATTTTAACAGTTTTCTTGTATCTACGAACGCCAGAATGCATAAAATTGACCTAAACGTCTCCTTTTCCTATTCTGAGTCGATTCTGCATGCTTTAAGTGTGTTTGGTGGCTCAGAACCATCAAAAAACGTTGAAATATAGTTCAAATTCAATAAAAATCGACAAAAATACAGTTTCTAGCTAAAATTTGATGGTTTCGTTGCACTTTCCGAGCCCGTAGGGTATCTGATTGGCTTAAAAGTACAAGAAAACACTTCAAAAGTGACGTTTCTGAAGAATTTTAACAGTTTTCTTGTATCTACGAACGCCAGAATGCATAAAATTGACCTAAACGTCTCCTTTTCCTATTCTGAGTCGATTCTGCATGCTTTAAGTGTGTTTGGTGGCTCAGAACCATCAAAAAACGTTGAAATATATTATTATTATTATTATTATTATTAATATTATTATTAGCAAATACCCCAACAGATAAAAATCCAATTACTGGGGCATATATTACAAAACAGAGCAAAGAAAAACATAGTGATTATTTTACATTACATTATTGCCTTTTTTATGATCCTTTTATTGCAGTAAAATATATCGAACTTATTTTGGTGTAGATTATAATTTTGACACATCCTGAGAATAGGAGAAAACATTTTAACGTTAGTCCTGGCCGTGCCGATATAGAAAGTATCTTGATTACGACTGTTTAAGCGTGGAATTCGTAGATTTATTTTTCCAAGTAAATCACTGCAATCTAATAGTCCATTCACTATTTTATGTAAAAAAGATATAGAGAAATAATTTCGTCTGCTCTCTAAAGTTTGAATCCCGAATAGTTTTAAAAGTTCGTCTTGCGGAAAGCCTTTTTGAGGGTACATACCAAATACTTTTAGGTGAAGAAATTTCAAAACCTTTCTCTGCAACTTTTCTATATTATTGATATAGACATTGTAACCTGGACTCCAGATTATGCATCCATATTCCAATTTGGTTCTTACAAGTGTAACATATAACATAAGGATAGTTTCCCAATTCTTAAAATGTTGACTATTTCGGAAAACAAAACCTATTGATTTAGAAGCAGAGATAAGCATAATTTCAATATGTTTACTAAAGGATAATTTTTTGTCGAAGATAATTCCCAGATCTTTTACTTCCTCAAAACGTTGAACGTAATTGTCATGGAGCTTGTAATTATATAAGAGATTGTTATGTTTTAGTGAAAAAGTCATAACTCCACATTTGTCGTGATTAAGAGAGAGACCGTTATTTATACACCATAGTTCAAATTTTATAATGTCTTTCTGTAATTGTAGACAATCATTCACACTAACAATTTCCCGAAATATCTTCAAATCATCAGCATATAGCAGACACTGAGATTCCAAAGTAGATGTGATGTCATTAACAAATAGTGAGAAGAGCAACGGGCCAAGTATCGAACCTTGTGGTACCCCAGATGTTACTTTTATTTCTTTAGATCTAAATCCACGATAGGTTACTATTTGTGTTCTATCTCTGAAATAGGAACGGAAGAGTTTTATAACATTAGCAGACAGTCCAAAAATGTTTAGTTTATCCAGCAACTTATAATGATCAATTCTGTCAAATGCTTTGGTGAAATCGGTGTACACCGAATCCACCTGATACCCTGCATCAAAAGCATCAGCTACAAACTGAGTGAAGACACATAAATTGGTGTCTATTGAACGCTTCTTAAAAAATCCATGCTGAGATGAACATATGTATGGGCTCACATGATTCATAATACTATCATGCAACAAGAACTCAAACACTTTGGAGAAATTACACAGTAAAGTTATTGGACGGTAATTTTCTATTAATTTCTTATCCCCTTTTTTAAAGATTGGACATATGGAAGACTGTTTCCAAAGCAGTGGATATACATTTGATTTCAATGATATGTTAAAGATTATTGATAGAGGAATTTTGAAAATACAAGCACAGTCTCTTATTATAAATGATGGTATGTCATCTGGTCCGGATGTCATTTTATTTTTCAGTTTAAGAATTGCATGGTACACTTCTTCTTCAGTATAGCTTAGTACCCGAAAAGTAGGAAGTTTGGATAGCGATGAAATTTCAGAAAAGTTTGAGGCAGTGTACTGACACTGAAAGAAATCAGCAAAAGAGTTTATAATTGAAGCAGGATCAGCTATTTCTTTAGATTGATAAGTCATGATACTGGGAATATAGTTTTGACATTTCAATCCTTGTACAAAAGACCAAAATTGTTTAGGGTCAGATTGAATGTTGTGTTCGGTTTTTGCAATATACATATTATACGCAATGTGAATGTCTTGTTTGATTTGTGACCTTAAACATTTTAGTTTGTTGTAAATTATTGGATCTTTAAAGCGTTTATATTCAGACCATAGTTTCCACTTATCACGCAGTTTCTTTTTTATATTTGTACTGAACGAAGGTGGGTACTGTTTTTTTTTAAAACGTCTTGTTTTAGGTACACACTCATCAAAGATGCATTTTAGTTTACAGTAAAATTGATTACAGGCCTCATTAACGTTTGTTTCATTTTGTAGAAATGACCAATCCGTATTTAAAAGTGAGTCATATAAGACAGGGAAATTTGCATGACGAAAGTTATAAGATTTGTGATCAAAATTATTTAATTTAGTTCCTTCTGATTTAGTATATGTTTTTAGTAATATTTCAAGGATGGGATGGTGTTTATCTTTAGAAAGTAATTCAACTGTAGATTTCAGTACAGTACATTTACAATTGGATAACACTAGATCTAATATTCTATTGTTATGATTAAGTATAAAATTGTGTTGAATAAGACCACTTACAAACAAAAAAATTTGTAGAGCTTTCAATTTATAATCAGTACTTTTCGAATCTTTTAAGTTGTCGGCATATGATGGGATGTTAAAATCTCCCACTAAAAGGATATCTCCATCTAGGGTTAGATATAAATCTAATAGATTTTCAAAAAACGTTTCTACATCTGTTGTACGTGTTCTATATAGTTCAAATTCAATAAAAATCGACAAAAATACAGTTTCTAGCTAAAATTTGATGGTTTCGTTGCACTTTCCGAGCCCGTAGGGTATCTGATTGGCTTAAAAGTACAAGAAAACACTTCAAAAGTGACGTTTCTGAAGAATTTTAACAGTTTTCTTGTATCTACGAACGCCAGAATGCATAAAATTGACCTAAACGTCTCCTTTTCCTATTCTGAGTCGATTCTGCATGCTTTAAGTGTGTTTGGTGGCTCAGAACCATCAAAAAACGTTGAAATATAGTTCAAATTCAATAAAAATCGACAAAAATACAGTTTCTAGCTAAAATTTGATGGTTTCGTTGCACTTTCCGAGCCCGTAGGGTATCTGATTGGCTTAAAAGTACAAGAAAACACTTCAAAAGTGACGTTTCTGAAGAATTTTAACAGTTTTCTTGTATCTACGAACGCCAGAATGCATAAAATTGACCTAAACGTCTCCTTTTCCTATTCTAAGTCGATTCTGCATGCTTTAAGTGTGTTTGGTGGCTCAGAACCATCAAAAAACGTTGAAATATAGTTCAAATTCAATAAAAATCGACAAAAATACAGTTTCTAGCTAAAATTTGATGGTTTCGTTGCACTTTCCGAGCCCGTAGGGTATCTGATTGGCTTAAAAGTACAAGAAAACACTTCAAAAGTGACGTTTCTGAAGAATTTTAACAGTTTTCTTGTATCTACGAACGCCAGAATGCATAAAATTGACCTAAACGTCTCCTTTTCCTATTCTGAGTCGATTCTGCATGCTTTAAGTGTGTTTGGTGGCTCAGAACCATCAAAAAACGTTGAAATATAGTTCAAATTCAATAAAAATCGACAAAAATACAGTTTCTAGCTAAAATTTGATGGTTTCGTTGCACTTTCCGAGCCCGTAGGGTATCTGATTGGCTTAAAAGTACAAGAAAACACTTCAAAAGTGACGTTTCTGAAGAATTTTAACAGTTTTCTTGTATCTACGAACGCCAGAATGCATAAAATTGACCTAAACGTCTCCTTTTCCTATTCTGAGTCGATTCTGCATGCTTTAAGTGTGTTTGGTGGCTCAGAACCATCAAAAAACGTTGAAATATAGTTCAAATTCAATAAAAATCGACAAAAATACAGTTTCTAGCTAAAATTTGATGGTTTCGTTGCACTTTCCGAGCCCGTAGGGTATCTGATTGGCTTAAAAGTACAAGAAAACACTTCAAAAGTGACGTTTCTGAAGAATTTTAACAGTTTTCTTGTATCTACGAACGCCAGAATGCATAAAATTGACCTAAACGTCTCCTTTTCCTATTCTGAGTCGATTCTGCATGCTTTAAGTGTGTTTGGTGGCTCAGAACCATCAAAAAACGTTGAAATATAGTTCAAATTCAATAAAAATGGACAAAAATACAGTTTCTAGCTAAAATTTGATGGTTTCGTTGCACTTTCCGAGCCCGTTGGGTATCTGATTGGCTTAAAAGTACAAGACAACACTTCAAAAGTGACGTTTCTGAAGAATTTTAACAGTTTTCTTGTATCTACGAACGCCAGAATGCATAAAATTGACCTAAACGTCTCCTTTTCCTATTCTGAGTCGATTCTGCATGCTTCAAGTGTGTTTGGTGGCTCAGAACCATCAAAAAACGTTGAAATATAGTTCAAATTCAATAAAAATCGACAAAAATACAGTTTCTAGCTAAAATTTGATGGTTTCGTTGCACTTTCCGAGCCCGTAGGGTATCTGATTGGCTTAAAAGTACAAGAAAACACTTCAAAAGTGACGTTTCTGAAGAATTTTAACAGTTTTCTTGTATCTACGAACGCCAGAATGCATAAAATTGACCTAAACGTCTCCTTTTCCTATTCTGAGTCGATTCTGCATGCTTTAAGTGTGTTTGGTGGCTCAGAACCATCAAAAAACGTTGAAATATAGTTCAAATTCAATAAAAATCGACAAAAATACAGTTTCTAGCTAAAATTTGATGGTTTCGTTGCACTTTCCGAGCCCGTAGGGTATCTGATTGGCTTAAAAGTACAAGAAAACACTTCAAAAGTGACGTTTCTGAAGAATTTTAACAGTTTTCTTGTATCTACGAACGCCAGAATGCATAAAATTGACCTAAACGTCTCCTTTTCCTATTCTGAGTCGATTCTGCATGCTTTAAGTGTGTTTGGTGGCTCAGAACCATCAAAAAACGTTGAAATATAGTTCAAATTCAATAAAAATCGACAAAAATACAGTTTCTAGCTAAAATTTGATGGTTTCGTTGCACTTTCCGAGCCCGTAGGGTATCTGATTGGCTTAAAAGTACAAGAAAACACTTCAAAAGTGACGTTTCTGAAGAATTTTAACAGTTTTCTTGTATCTACGAACGCCAGAATGCATAAAATTGACCTAAACGTCTCCTTTTCCTATTCTGAGTCGATTCTGCATGCTTTAAGTGTGTTTGGTGGCTCAGAACCATCAAAAAACGTTGAAATATAGTTCAAATTCAATAAAAATCGACAAAAATACAGTTTCTAGCTAAAATTTGATGGTTTCGTTGCACTTTCCGAGCCCGTAGGGTATCTGATTGGCTTAAAAGTACAAGAAAACACTTCAAAAGTGACGTTTCTGAAGAATTTTAACAGTTTTCTTGTATCTACGAACGCCAGAATGCATAAAATTGACCTAAACGTCTCCTTTTCCTATTCTGAGTCGATTCTGCATGCTTTAAGTGTGTTTGGTGGCTCAGAACCATCAAAAAACGTTGAAATATAGTTCAAATTCAATAAAAATCGACAAAAATACAGCTTCTAGCTAAAATTTGATGGTTTCGTTGCACTTTCCGAGCCCGTTGGGTATCTGATTGGCTTAAAAGTACAAGAAAACACTTCAAAAGTGACGTTTCTGAAGAATTTTAACAGTTTTCTTGTATCTACGAACGCCAGAATGCATAAAATTGACCTAAACGGCTCCTTTTCCTATTCTGAGTCGATTCTGCATGCTTTAAGTGTGTTTGGTGGCTCAGAACCATCAAAAAACGTTGAAATATAGTTCAAATTCAAAAAAAATCGACAAAAATACAGTTTCTAGCTAAAATTTGATGGTTTCGTTGCACTTTCCGAGCCCGTAGGGTATCTGATTGGCTTAAAAGTACAAGAAAACACTTCAAAAGTGACGTTTCTGAAGAATTTTAACAGTTTTCTTGTATCTACGAACGCCAGAATGCATAAAATTGACCTAAACGTCTCCTTTTCCTATTCTGAGTCGATTCTGCATGCTTTAAGTGTGTTTGGTGGCTCAGAACCATCAAAAAACGTTGAAATATAGTTCAAATTCAATAAAAATCGACAAAAATACAGTTTCTAGCTAAAATTTGATGGTTTCGTTGCACTTTCCGAGCCCGTAGGGTATCTGATTGGCTTAAAAGTACAAGAAAACACTTCAAAAGTGAAGTTTCTTAAGAATTTTAACAGTTTTCTTGTATCTACGAACGCCAGAATGCATAAAATTGACCTAAACGTCTCCTTTTCCTATTCTGAGTCGATTCTGCATGCTTTAAGTGTGTTTGGTGGCTCAGAACCATCAAAAAACGTTGAAATATAGTTCAAATTCAATAAAAATCGACAAAAATACAGTTTCTAGCTAAAATTTGATGGTTTCGTTGCACTTTCCGAGCCCGTAGGGTATCTGATTGGCTTAAAAGTACAAGAAAACACTTCAAAAGTGACGTTTCTGAAGAATTTTAACAGTTTTCTTGTATCTACGAACGCCAGAATGCATAAAATTGACCTAAACGTCTCCTTTTCCTATTCTGAGTCGATTCTGCATGCTTTAAGTGTGTTTGGTGGCTCAGAACCATCAAAAAACGTTGAAATATAGTTCAAATTCAATAAAAATCGACAAAAATACAGTTTCTAGCTAAAATTTGATGGTTTCGTTGCACTTTCCGAGCCCGTAGGGTATCTGATTGGCTTAAAAGTACAAGAAAACACTTCAAAAGTGACGTTTCTGAAGAATTTTAACAGTTTTCTTGTATCTACGAACGCCAGAATGCATAAAATTGACCTAAACGTCTCCTTTTCCTATTCTGAGTCGATTCTGCATGCTTTAAGTGTGTTTGGTGGCTCAGAACCATCAAAAAACGTTGAAATATAGTTCAAATTCAATAAAAATCGACAAAAATACAGTTTCTAGCTAAAATTTGATGGTTTCGTTGCACTTTCCGAGCCCGTTGGGTATCTGATTGGCTTAAAAGTACAAGAAAACACTTCAAAAGTGACGTTTCTGAAGAATTTTAACAGTTTTCTTGTATCTACGAACGCCAGAATGCATAAAATTGACCTAAACGTCTCCTTTTCCTATTCTGAGACGATTCTGCATGCTTTAAGTGTGTTTGGTGGCTCAGAACCATCAAAAAACGTTGAAATATAATTCAAATTCAATAAAAATCGACAAAAATACAGTTTCTAGCTAAAATTTGATGGTTTCGTTGCACTTTCCGAGCCCGTAGGGTATCTGATTGGCTTAAAAGTACAAGAAAACACTTCAAAAGTGACGTTTCTGAAGAATTTTAACAGTTTTCTTGTATCTACGAACGCCAGAATGCATAAAATTGACCTAAACGTCTCCTTTTCCTATTCTGAGTCGATTCTGCATGCTTTAAGTGTGTTTGGTGGCTCAGAACCATCAAAAAACGTTGAAATATAGTTCAAATTCAATAAAAATCGACAAAAATACAGTTTCTAGCTAAAATTTGATGGTTTCGTTGCACTTTCCGAGCCCGTAGGGTATCTGATTGGCTTAAAAGTACAAGAAAACACTTCAAAAGTGACGTTTCTGAAGAATTTTAACAGTTTTCTTGTATCTACGAACGCCAGAATGCATAAAATTGACCTAAACGTCTCCTTTTCATATTCTGAGTCGATTCTGCATGCTTTAAGTGTGTTTGGTGGCTCAGAACCATCAAAAAACGTTGAAATATAGTTCAAATTCAATAAAAATCGACAAAAATACAGTTTCTAGCTAAAATTTGATGGTTTCGTTGCACTTTCCGAGCCCGTAGGGTATCTGATTGGCTTAAAAGTACAAGAAAACACTTCAAAAGTGACGTTTCTGAAGAATTTTAACAGTTTTCTTGTATCTACGAACGCCAGAATGCATAAAATTGACCTAAACGTCTCCTTTTCCTATTCTGAGTCGATTCTGCATGCTTTAAGTGTGTTTGGTGGCTCAGAACCATCAAAAAACGTTGAAATATAGTTCAAATTCAATAAAAATCGACAAAAATACAGTTTCTAGCTAAAATTTGATGGTTTCGTTGCACTTTCCGAGCCCGTAGGGTATCTGATTGGCTTAAAAGTACAAGAAAACACTTCAAAAGTGACGTTTCTGAAGAATTTTAACAGTTTTTCTTGTATCTACGAACGCCAGAATGCATAAAATTGACCTAAACGTCTCCTTTTCCTATTCTGAGTCGATTCTGCATGCTTTAAGTGTGTTTGGTGGCTCAGAACCATCAAAAAATGTTGAAATATAGTTCAAATTCAATAAAAATCGACAAAAATACAGTTTCTAGCTAAAATTTGATGGTTTCGTTGCACTTTCCGAGCCCGTAGGGTATCTGATTGGCTTAAAAGTACAAGAAAACACTTCAAAAGTGACGTTTCTGAAGAATTTTAACAGTTTTCTTGTATCTACGAAAGCCAGAATGCATAAAATTGACCTAAACGTCTCCTTTTCCTTTTCTGAGTCGATTCTGCATGCTTTAAGTGTGTTTGGTGGCTCAGAACCATCAAAAAACGTTGAAATATAGTTCAAATTCAATAAAAATCGACAAAAATACAGTTTCTAGCTAAAATTTGATGGTTTCGTTGCACTTTCCGAGCCCGTAGGGTATCTGATTGGCTTAAAAGTACAAGAAAACACTTCAAAAGTGAAGTTTCTGAAGAATTTTAACAGTTTTCTTGTATCTACGAACGCCAGAATGCATAAAATTGACCTAAACGTCTCCTTTTCCTATTCTGAGTCGATTCTGCATGCTTTAAGTGTGTTTGGTGGCTCAGAACCATCAAAAAACGTTGAAATATAGTTCAAATTCAATAAAAATCGACAAAAATACAGTTTCTAGCTAAAATTTGATGGTTTCGTTGCACTTTCCGAGCCCGTAGGGTATCTGATTGGCTTAAAAGTACAAGAAAACACTTCAAAAGTGACGTTTCTGAAGAATTTTAACAGTTTTCTTGTATCTACGAACGCCAGAATGCATAAAATTGACCTAAACGTCTCCTTTTCCTATTCTGAGTCGATTCTGCATGCTTTAAGTGTGTTTGGTGGCTCAGAACCATCAAAAAACGTTGAAATATAGTTCAAATTCAATAAAAATCGACAAAAATACAGTTTCTAGCTAAAATTTGATGGTTTCGTTGCACTTTCCGAGCCCGTAGGGTATCTGATTGGCTTAAAAGTACAAGAAAACACTTCGAAAGTGACGTTTCTGAAGAATTTTAACAGTTTTCTTGTATCTACGAACGCCAGAATGCATAAAATTGACCTAAACGTCTCCTTTTCCTATTCTGAGTCGATTCTGCATGCTTTAAGTGTGTTTGGTGGCTCAGAACCATCAAAAAACGTTGAAATATAGTTCAAATTCAATAAAAATCGACAAAAATACAGTTTCTAGCTAAAATTTGATGGTTTCGTTGCACTTTCCGAGCCCGTAGGGTATCTGATTGGCTTAAAAGTACAAGAAAACACTTCAAAAGTGACGTTTCTGAAGAATTTTAACAGTTTTCTTGTATCTACGAACGCCAGAATGCATAAAATTGACCTAAACGTCTCCTTTTCCTATTCTGAGTCGATTCTGCATGCTTTAAGTGTGTTTGGTGGCTCAGAACCATCAAAAAACGTTGAAATATAGTTCAAATTCAATAAAAATCGACAAAAATACAGTTTCTAGCTAAAATTTGATGGTTTCGTTGCACTTTCCGAGCCCGTAGGGTATCTGATTGGCTTAAAAGTACAAGAAAACACTTCAAAAGTGACGTTTCTGAAGAATTTTAACAGTTTTCTTGTATCTACGAACGCCAGAATGCATAAAATTGACCTAAACGTCTCCTTTTCCTATTCTGAGTCGATTCTGCATGCTTTAAGTGTGTTTGGTGGCTCAGAATAATCAAAAAACGTTGAAATATAGTTCAAATTCAATAAAAATCGACAAAAATACAGTTTCTAGCTAAAATTTGATGGTTTCGTTGCACTTTCCGAGCCCGTAGGGTATCTGATTGGCTTAAAAGTACAAGAAAACACTTCAAAAGTGACGTTTCTGAAGAATTTTAACAGTTTTCTTGTATCTACGAACGCCAGAATGCATAAAATTGACCTAAACGTCTCCTTTTCCTATTCTGAGTCGATTCTGCATGCTTTAAGTGTGTTTGGTGGCTCAGAACCATCAAAAAACGTTGAAATATAGTTCAAATTCAATAAAAATCGACAAAAATACAGTTTCTAGCTAAAATTTGATGGTTTCGTTGCACTTTCCGAGCCCGTAGGGTATCTGATTGGCTTAAAAGTACAAGAAAACACTTCAAAAGTGACGTTTCTGAAGAATTTTAACAGTTTTCTTGTATCTACGAACGCCAGAATGCATAAAATTGACCTAAACGTCTTCTTTTCCTATTCTGAGTCGATTCTGCATGCTTTAAGTGTGTTTGGTGGCTCAGAACCATCAAAAAACGTTGAAATATAGTTCAAATTCAATAAAAATCGACAAAAATACAGTTTCTAGCTAAAATTTGATGGTTTCGTTGCACTTTCCGAGCCCGTAGGGTATCTGATTGGCTTAAAAGTACAAGAAAACACTTCAAAAGTGACGTTTCTGAAGAATTTTAACAGTTTTCTTGTATCTACGAACGCCAGAATGCATAAAATTGACCTAAACGTCTCCTTTTCCTATTCTGAGTCGATTCTGCATGCTTTAAGTGTGTTTGGTGGCTCAGAACCATCAAAAAACGTTGAAATATAGTTCAAATTCAATAAAAATCGACAAAAATACAGTTTCTAGCTAAAATTTGATGGTTTCGTTGCACTTTCCGAGCCCGTAGGGTATCTGATTGGCTTAAAAGTACAAGAAAACACTTCAAAAGTGACGTTTCTGAAGAATTTTAACAGTTTTCTTGTATCTACGAACGCCAGAATACATAAAATTGACCTAAACGTCTCCTTTTCATATTCTGAGTCGATTCTGCATGCTTTAAGTGTGTTTGGTGGCTCAGAACCATCAAAAAACGTTGAAATATAGTTCAAATTCAATAAAAATCGACAAAAATATAGTTTCTAGCTAAAATTTGATGGTTTCGTTGCACTTTCCGAGCCCGTAGGGTATCTGATTGGCTTAAAAGTACAAGAAAACACTTCAAAAGTGACGTTTCTGAAGAATTTTAACAGTTTTCTTGTATCTACGAACGCCAGAATGCATAAAATTGACCTAAACGTCTCCTTTTCCTATTCTGAGTCGATTCTGCATGCTTTAAGTGTGTTTGGTGGCTCAGAACCATCAAAAAACGTTGAAATATAGTTCAAATTCAATAAAAATCGACAAAAATACAGTTTCTAGCTAAAATTTGATGGTTTCGTTGCACTTTCCGAGCCCGTAGGGTATCTGATTGGCTTAAAAGTACAAGAAAACACTTCAAAAGTGACGTTTCTGAAGAATTTTAACAGTTTTCTTGTATCTACGAACGCCAGAATGCATAAAATTGACCTAAACGTCTCCTTTTCCTATTCTGAGTCGATTCTGCATGCTTTAAGTGTGTTTGGTGGCTCAGAACCATCAAAAAACGTTGAAATATAGTTCAAATTCAATAAAAATCGACAAAAATACAGTTTCTAGCTAAAATTTGATGGTTTCGTTGCACTTTCCGAGCCCGTAGGGTATCTGATTGGCTTAAAAGTACAAGAAAACACTTCAAAAGTGACGTTTCTGAAGAATTTTAACAGTTTTCTTGTATCTACGAACGCCAGAATGCATAAAATTGACCTAAACGTCTCCTTTTCCTATTCTGAGTCGATTCTGCATGCTTTAAGTGTGTTTGGTGGCTCAGAACCATCAAAAAACGTTGAAATATAGTTCAAATTCAATAAAAATCGACAAAAATACAGCTTCTAGCTAAAATTTGATGGTTTCGTTGCACTTTCCGAGCCCGTAGGGTATCTGATTGGCTTAAAAGTACAAGAAAACACTTCAAAAGTGACGTTTCTGAAGAATTTTAACAGTTTTCTTGTATCTACGAACGCCAGAATGCATAAAATTGACCTAAACGGCTCCTTTTCCTATTCTGAGTCGATTCTGCATGCTTTAAGTGTGTTTGGTGGCTCAGAACCATCAAAAAACGTTGAAATATAGTTCAAATTCAAAAAAAATCGACAAAAATACAGTTTCTAGCTAAAATTTGATGGTTTCGTTGCACTTTCCGAGCCCGTAGGGTATCTGATTGGCTTAAAAGTACAAGAAAACACTTCAAAAGTGACGTTTCTGAAGAATTTTAACAGTTTTCTTGTATCTACGAACGCCAGAATGCATAAAATTGACCTAAACGTCTCCTTTTCCTATTCTGAGTCGATTCTGCATGCTTTAAGTGTGTTTGGTGGCTCAGAACCATCAAAAAACGTTGAAATATAGTTCAAATTCAATAAAAATCGACAAAAATACAGTTTCTAGCTAAAATTTGATGGTTTCGTTGCACTTTCCGAGCCCGTAGGGTATCTGATTGGCTTAAAAGTACAAGAAAACACTTCAAAAGTGAAGTTTCTTAAGAATTTTAACAGTTTTCTTGTATCTACGAACGCCAGAATGCATAAAATTGACCTAAACGTCTCCTTTTCCTATTCTGAGTCGATTCTGCATGCTTTAAGTGTGTTTGGTGGCTCAGAACCATCAAAAAACGTTGAAATATAGTTCAAATTCAATAAAAATCGACAAAAATACAGTTTCTAGCTAAAATTTGATGGTTTCGTTGCACTTTCCGAGCCCGTAGGGTATCTGATTGGCTTAAAAGTACAAGAAAACACTTCAAAAGTGACGTTTCTGAAGAATTTTAACAGTTTTCTTGTATCTACGAACGCCAGAATGCATAAAATTGACCTAAACGTCTCCTTTTCCTATTCTGAGTCGATTCTGCATGCTTTAAGTGTGTTTGGTGGCTCAGAACCATCAAAAAACGTTGAAATATAGTTCAAATTCAATAAAAATCGACAAAAATACAGTTTCTAGCTAAAATTTGATGGTTTCGTTGCACTTTCCGAGCCCGTAGGGTATCTGATTGGCTTAAAAGTACAAGAAAACACTTCAAAAGTGACGTTTCTGAAGAATTTTAACAGTTTTCTTGTATCTACGAACGCCAGAATGCATAAAATTGACCTAAACGTCTCCTTTTCCTATTCTGAGTCGATTCTGCATGCTTTAAGTGTGTTTGGTGGCTCAGAACCATCAAAAAACGTTGAAATATAGTTCAAATTCAATAAAAATCGACAAAAATACAGTTTCTAGCTAAAATTTGATGGTTTCGTTGCACTTTCCGAGCCCGTTGGGTATCTGATTGGCTTAAAAGTACAAGAAAACACTTCAAAAGTGACGTTTCTGAAGAATTTTAACAGTTTTCTTGTATCTACGAACGCCAGAATGCATAAAATTGACCTAAACGTCTCCTTTTCCTATTCTGAGTCGATTCTGCATGCTTTAAGTGTGTTTGGTGGCTCAGAACCATCAAAAAACGTTGAAATATAGTTCAAATTCAATAAAAATCGACAAAAATACAGTTTCTAGCTAAAATTTGATGGTTTCGTTGCACTTTCCGAGCCCGTAGGGTATCTGATTGGCTTAAAAGTACAAGAAAAAACTTCAAAAGTGACGTTTCTGAAGAATTTTAACAGTTTTCTTGTATCTACGAACGCCAGAATGCATAAAATTGACCTAAACGTCTCCTTTTCCTATTCTGAGTCGATTCTGCATGCTTTAAGTGTGTTTGGAGGCTCAGAACCATCAAAAAACGTTGAAATATAGTTCAAATTCAATAAAAATCGACAAAAATACAGTTTCTAGCTAAAATTTGATGGTTTCGTTGCACTTTCCGAGCCCGTAGGGTATCTGATTGGCTTAAAAGTACAAGAAAACACTTCAAAAGTGACGTTTCTGAAGAATTTTAACAGTTTTCTTGTATCTACGAACGCCAGAATGCATAAAATTGACCTAAACGTCTCCTTTTCATATTCTGAGTCGATTCTGCATGCTTTAAGTGTGTTTGGTGGCTCAGAACCATCAAAAAACGTTGAAATATAGTTCAAATTCAATAAAAATCGACAAAAATACAGTTTCTAGCTAAAATTTGATGGTTTCGTTGCACTTTCCGAGCCCGTAGGGTATCTGATTGGCTTAAAAGTACAAGAAAACACTTCAAAAGTGACGTTTCTGAAGAATTTTAACAGTTTTCTTGTATCTACGAACGCCAGAATGCATAAAATTGACCTAAACGTCTCCTTTTCCTATTCTGAGTCGATTCTGCATGCTTTAAGTGTGTTTGGTGGCTCAGAACCATCAAAAAACGTTGAAATATAGTTCAAATTCAATAAAAATCGACAAAAATACAGTTTCTAGCTAAAATTTGATGGTTTCGTTGCACTTTCCGAGCCCGTAGGGTATCTGATTGGCTTAAAAGTACAAGAAAACACTTCAAAAGTGACGTTTCTGAAGAATTTTAACAGTTTTCTTGTATCTACGAACGCCAGAATGCATAAAATTGACCTAAACGTCTCCTTTTCCTATTCTGAGTCGATTCTGCATGCTTTAAGTGTGTTTGGTGGCTCAGAACCATCAAAAAACGTTGAAATATAGTTCAAATTCAATAAAAATCGACAAAAATACAGTTTCTAGCTAAAATTTGATGGTTTCGTTGCACTTTCCGAGCCCGTAGGGTATCTGATTGGCTTAAAAGTACAAGAAAACACTTCAAAAGTGACGTTTCTGAAGAATTTTAACAGTTTTCTTGTATCTACGAAAGCCAGAATGCATAAAATTGACCTAAACGTCTCCTTTTCCTTTTCTGAGTCGATTCTGCATGCTTTAAGTGTGTTTGGTGGCTCAGAACCATCAAAAAACGTTGAAATATAGTTCAAATTCAATAAAAATCGACAAAAATACAGTTTCTAGCTAAAATTTGATGGTTTCGTTGCACTTTCCGAGCCCGTAGGGTATCTGATTGGCTTAAAAGTACAAGAAAACACTTCAAAAGTGAAGTTTCTGAAGAATTTTAACAGTTTTCTTGTATCTACGAACGCCAGAATGCATAAAATTGACCTAAACGTCTCCTTTTCCTATTCTGAGTCGATTCTGCATGCTTAAGTGTGTTTGGTGGCTCAGAACCATCAAAAAACGTTGAAATATAGTTCAAATTCAATAAAAATCGACAAAAATACAGTTTTAGCTAAAATTTGATGGTTTCGTTGCACTTTCCGAGCCGTAGGGTATCTGATTGGCTTAAAAGTACAAGAAAACACTTCAAAAGTGACGTTTCTGAAGAATTTTAACAGTTTTCTTGTATCTACGAACGCCAGAATGCATAAAATTGACCTAAACGTCTCCTTTTCCTATTCTGAGTCGATTCTGCATGCTTTAAGTGTGTTTGGTGGCTCAGAACCATCAAAAAACGTTGAAATATAGTTCAAATTCAATAAAAATCGACAAAAATACAGTTTCTAGCTAAAATTTGATGGTTTCGTTGCACTTTCCGAGCCCGTAGGGTATCTGATTGGCTTAAAAGTACAAGAAAACACTTCAAAAGTGACGTTTCTGAAGAATTTTAACAGTTTTCTTGTATCTACGAACGCCAGAATGCATAAAATTGACCTAAACGTCTCCTTTTCCTATTCTGAGTCGATTCTGCATGCTTTAAGTGTGTTTGGTGGCTCAGAATAATCAAAAAACGTTGAAATATAGTTCAAATTCAATAAAAATCGACAAAAATACAGTTTCTAGCTAAAATTTGATGGTTTCGTTGCACTTTCCGAGCCCGTAGGGTATCTGATTGGCTTAAAAGTACAAGAAAACACTTCAAAAGTGACGTTTCTGAAGAATTTTAACAGTTTTCTTGTATCTACGAACGCCAGAATGCATAAAATTGACCTAAACGTCTCCTTTTCCTATTCTGAGTCGATTCTGCATGCTTTAAGTGTGTTTGGTGGCTCAGAACCATCAAAAAACGTTGAAATATAGTTCAAATTCAATAAAAATCGACAAAAATACAGTTTCTAGCTAAAATTTGATGGTTTCGTTGCACTTTCCGA
>NW_026972743.1:0-77855 GCF_036711695.1 Zophobas morio | reverse complement strand
GCTGCTGTCAAGGTAGATTTGCGCTCAATATTTGGTTATATTAGGGTAACTCAATGAGATAATTTTTTTTTAGTTTTTCTAGTCGTTTTTTATTATTGTAAAAAGTTTGATAACTATTAAAACTGTATAGCCCGGCATAACTACAGACGAAATTGACCGGATCGTCCACGAAGCCTGCTTGGCACGCGACTCGTATCCGTCTCCCTTAAACTATTGCGGTTTTCCCAAATCCTGCTGCACGTCCGTCAACGAGGCAATGCAATTATTATACAGCTATCATTTATTTTAATTTTTTTAATTGTTATAGTTTGTATACTTTTTACTTTTATATTTTTAATTTTAAAAGTACTTTGCATATTTTATTACTCGTAATTTTCTGCTTAAATATTATTTTTCTATTAATTACTTTTTAAACACAGGTTATTTGCCATGGCATTCCTGACCAGAGGCCACTGCGGGAGGGCGACATTGTGAACATTGATGTCACTCTCTACCACGACGGGTACCATGGAGATCTCAACGAAACCGTATTTGTAGGAAAGGCAGACGAGGTCGGTATCCTCTACCGTTTTTACCTTTTTTGTTATTGCTAATTAACCTTTATAACAACCAAAGAGCTCCATTCGCCTTATAAAATCGACTTACGAGTGCCTACAAAAAGCGATCCGCATCTGCAGGCCTGGCGCGTTGTACCGCTCCATCGGCGAAATTATTCAAAGTCACGCCACTGCCTGCGGTCTTTCGGTAGTTCGCTCCTACTGCGGTCATGGTGCATCTGCGTTCTTTTTTTCCTCTTTATTTCTGATTCAAAGCTTGTTATTGATCCACACAAGGGATCCATGAGCTCTTCCACACGACTCCAAACGTGCCTCACTACGCTAAAAACAAGGCCATCGGCGTTATGAAGGAAGGCCACGTGTTTACAATAGAACCGATGATCAACTTGGGCACTTGTAGGTGTTTCTATACTGCAAACGCGCTGGCGGTTGCTTAATTTTAAAAAAAGTTCACGATAAAATGTGGCCGGACGACTGGACTTCTGTAACGAAAGACGGGAAGCGCTCTGCACAGTTTGAGCATCAACTGCTCATCACGAAGAACGGTAGTAGCTTCGTCGCAGTAATAAAAAAATTAGGATTAAAATTTCGTTTCTTGAATTTTAAACAAACTTTTAGAAGTTTATGTTATTTATTATCTCTGATTATGAATTTTTTATTGAAATAATGGTAACCATAAAAACACAACAGGATGTGAAGTACTGACTGAAAACAAGAAGGGGAAGCCTTGGTGGAAAATACAGCTTGAAGTTCAGGATTGATAAGGCAACCATTGGACAAACTATGAACTACAAAAGTTATTGGGCTTTTTAAACATAATTATATAAAGTAGATTCATAGTAAATTATTAGCATCAACAACTTTTAAAGCAAATTTTTTTTATATAGTTTATGATAAATTTAAGTAGGATTTTTTTTTATGGGTTTTTTGCTCTGCCTTCAGCGCTGAGATCGGTGTCGCTATGACTCCTAGTAAGAAAATGTCTCTTTACTTTTGGTGGGCAAGCCATAGCGTAGTAAGGCCTTATAAGCTCCGACCTAGAAGTATACAGCTTATCCCTGTCATACTTTTTTAATATAATTAAGCAATAATCCTCAAAAAGATCTTTTTCGACATTCAAGCGAAATTTTATAGTAAATAAAAAGCATAACTCCTAAGAAAGAAAAGATATATAAGCGTTATACTGTAAAAGTGTTATTGAATAGATCACTAGATTTAAAAGCTCTTTTCTTGGGATACCACCCACTTTGGCCATGTACGCATTACTGCAAGAATTATCATCGAAATATTTTATTGCGACCAAAAGACTTTATATGAAATAATTAGAGTCATAGGGTATAATTATGTTATAAATACATACCTCGTAAGTAACAGTCTGTGAGCATTACAAGGACTTAATGTGAGTGATCCGTGGGTCATAAATCTATTTAATAGTTTTTTTTACTAGAGGCCTTAGCCTTGTTCTGTAAAACACAGAAAAACGCACCTGTCAATGTATATTAATGCTAGGACAAAGCAATGTCTGGTGCAGTGAACATACGAAGCTATTCTGGTAAAATAATCGAGAATCGAAATACTCGGCTCCTTTAAGAAATTGAAAGGACTCGCCACTTTATTTTCCTCCTTTCAGATTTATAGTATAATAGTTTAGTTGATAAATCAAAAGTAACTTAAAATATTTTAAGTCTCAGTCTGATAACCTTGGGCAAGGAATAAGTAATTTCTTGTAAAACAGAAGCTATAGTATTTATTAAAGTTGAAGTATTTTCTTTATTAAAAAATTCAGAGTAAACAAACTTGTAACGCTGCTGACTTTGTAAAGAGGTAGAAAAGGACATACTAAAATTTACAGGATGACTGAGCATATTGTTAACACTAAGCTGCTGCTAATATAATTTCAATGGGAGGCTTTTTAGTCCCATAAGGATGCTTTTTTAGAACCGACAGTTATAAAATTATTACGCGCATCCAAGCCGAGAAAGTAAATTTTTTAAAAGTTTACTCGGGGGCGTTTGTAGGTAAACCTCACATGCCTTCAAGGTCAAAGTATGCGTTTGGAAGGCCTTTTACTACCCTTTTCTAAAATAAGGGGGCATTAATTTAAGTAAATTACTAATTTGTTTTTTAAAGTAGCAGTAAATGAAATATTAGTCTTCTCTGATAATTTTTTGGCGCGGTGTGTCACCACCCCTCCCCTCGCATACTCCTTTTGTGTCGTAAAGAGTTGTGTTTTACAAGTTATTTATTATTAAGATACTGTTAATTTTTATGCATTACAACATGTATTTAAGTTTGATCTGTAATTATTTAAAACATCTCCAATAGCACTCTAATAGAATGGAAAGCTATATAGAAGCTTATATGATTAGCTATGTTGTCGTCAACAACATCGTATCCACTGCCCATCGCATCTTCCGCGCAGGTCATTATTTTTATCAAAGCGCTCTTTTCTTAATTAGCAACTCAGACAGCGAGCAATAATATATAATTTCTACAGTTCATTGATTGTTCAAACATAAAAATATATTCATATCAATTTATCAGATTAAAGCCATGGAAAGTTTTTGTTTGGGATAATTCTTGTTTATTAGTGGACTGACAACCTATTATCTCCTTCCCTTAATAAGTGTATTATATACGGACTAAAGAGTTATAGCATCTAAAATCTATAATTTATAAGTGGGAGACACACACTGCAATTATTTATTTCTAAAAAATCATTTATTCCCCAATAGTAATGCTTCTCAAAAGGGTAATAAATCGCAAAGGGCTTTGCAGACCTAACCACAGGGGTGAACACAACCCCGAGTTTGGGTGTAACATTTCATTGTAAAGATACACAAACGCGTCGTTAGAAACAATGCTTACTAGACGGTGGCAATGAAGTTGAGGTTATTAGTGTTACTAAAAGAATGACTTAATAGTATAGATGAAAAGGGTCCCTATAAATAAATTTTAATATTTTTAAACTGTTGCTGGTTTGTCTTTTTTTTTTGAATACATTGAATGATTGTGCGAAAAGTACCCCTCCTCAGAGTTCCTTTTCCAAACTGCTTTGCGCACACGCAAAGTTATTAAATCAGATAATTTTAAAGAAATTATATTCGGAATATCATAATATATTAACTGTATAAATAAAGTTAACAATCAGGTGTATAAAGACTAATTTCAAATAGCCTACAACACTAATAATAACCTGGTGAGTCCGGAGAAAAATACGATTAGAACAATTAAAAGCAGATAATATGAATATCTTACCTTAAGAAAATACAATTAATATTTACCAAACCGGTAGCAAGTTTATCCTGTCAGTAAAGTAGCTTATAAACCTAAAAATAAGAAATTTCTAAAGGAGGAGTGTAAGCGCGTGTACTTGAACTTATAATTTTCAGGATTGGCCAACTACCTAAAAAAGTAAGAAGTTTTAATTAAAAAGGGTACCGTATTTAGAAAATTCTTTTGTGTAACTTTAAACTGCAGAGTTTTTATGTTTTTTTTGTTTCTACTTGTTGCAGCAGCTGAGTTGGCATAAGGGCTTTGTTCGATGTGTACGTTTCGTTTAATTAGACATGAAGCAATGTAAAAGATTACCAGATTTACTTGCGAAAGAAATACAAACTGCTTGGTTAGACTTAGTTTCCTCTCTCCCAGCTAGTGACCATCTCGCCGTTATATGCCAAAAACTCAGGCGCGTTATTAACTTAATTATATTCTACTATTTTAAACTATTTATGTTATAGTTGTATACTATAACTGCTTCATTATGAAATCTATTAAAAAAAATTAAGTTTACTTTTATACAAAGGACAAAATTCCTCAAACGACACTCTAATTGTATAGAGAACGACCTTTTTTGTTTTGAGAGAGATCCTCTGCCAGAACTAAATTTTATGCTCAATGATGAAGACTCGTCAAGTAATTTTTGTAGTATAACCTTAATTTATCTCCGTTCGTATAGTTTACTTTTCCAAAATTTAATAGATCCAGTCTTAGCTTTCGATCCCTTTTGGGACGAAACTATAGAAAAGGTGAACTGTCGCGAGGTCGTTTTACTATATTTATTCCTTTAAAAAATTAATTTAGTTTATTAATTAAGTTATAATGGTTTTACTTCCCGTCCCAGAGTTTTCTTTTTTTTTTTTTAAAAAAAAATTAAAGCTTCTCTTACACGAAAACTTTTATAAGTTAAGGCTATACCTTTACTATTAATTTTTAACCAAAAAATTTTGAAATTGAGTAACAAGTTAAGTTTTTGAGTAAAAATATTTTATATACACTAACTTTTTTATTTATTACTTCGTTTGTAGGATTGCCTTTATCTCCTTCTCAGAGTTGAATATGAACTAGAGAAAGTAATTTTCGAACTTAAGTTTCTTGAAGATGTTAAACGAAAAGAAGAACAAAAAAATCAAAAGAGATATAAAAAGTTGATGAGTGTAGCTCAAGAACTGGTTTACACAGAAAACAACTACCTCAATGCGTTAGAAATTCTTATAAATGTTCGATTGAATTTTTTTATTTAAAGTATTTAACATTATATATTCTGTTTACTTTATTTACAATTTTTTGCGCAGGTGTTCTACAAACCGCTAAAAGCGCGTGTGGATAGCTCTTTTCCTATTATTGATTTAGAATCACTGAATATTATTTTCTTTAACGTCGGGACGTTGTGCCGGAAACACCGGCCCTTCTATGAAAAGGTTTGCCCCTGCTCATCACTTCTCTTTTTCTGCGCATTTTGCGTACGAACTTTCCTAGCTGAATTCGGTAGTTAGCCAGGAGCAGCACACCAGCGGTTGCGCTTTGAGCAGTTTGTTAACCGATCTTGTGGTGCGACCTTTATAGTTTAAGTTTACATTTCACCTTTATTAATTGTGTTGGCAAAAGACAACTACTTCTGAAGATTACTTAAACTACGTGGAAAACTATTCTAAGGCCATCGAAACTTTGCGGGAGTGTCGACGGAAACGGCCTATGTTCGTTGATTATATTGACGTTAGTTTTCTTATCAAGCCGTTATTTTCTCTGTTCTTCTTTCTTTTTATTAAAGAGTATTGCTCTGCATCTTCCGCCCAACGTGCACCGTTACCGCGTGCAAGATATATTAATAATGCCTGTCCAGCGCATCCCACGCTACTTTATGCTTTTGGAAACCTACGCAGCTGTCATGGGACCGACAGATCCTGACTATCCCGCCGTTCAGTGGGAGTCCCTTACTTTTTGTTTCTTTTCATATAGTGAAACGCTTGGTAGGACAGCAGCAAGACGCTGTAGAAACCTGACCACGTTGATCAACGACCGCAAGCGCTACGCCGACAGCATTGAGCACGTGTATATTCTTGCCCAGAAGGTTGTGAGCGCAGAAGAGGTACCTCCCAATGAGAGCTCTTGTTTCCTATTGGTAACAGACAAACGTTTTTCAGCCAATCGAAATTCCAGGAAGGCGGTGTTTATTGGAAAACGAAGTTGTCGAAGTTACCCACGGAAAGCGTCGGTGGAGGGTGTGCGTTTTATTCACCGACTCGATCTTCCTTTTTCAGAAGGTTTCCCTTATCAATATGCGGTTTTTTCTGCGCTGTGCCGGTAGTTAGCGCTTTCTTCAAAGAAATACGAGAGCGAGCGGAGAAAAGACGCACTCCAATTTTTATGGAAAGTCAACCTGAACGAAATCTTCTCTATTGATCCAGTGCAACGCCCCGTCGATAACAGTATTCTACTTCTTTTGAAGTTTGGTAGCTTCCCCCTCCAGCATCTCATATAGACATTCTGATGTATATCGTTTCCAAACTTAAAAAGATCGAAGGCGACATTGATAATATATGCAGTATTTTTTTTATTTGTTCATTTATTCGCTACGCGTTCTCATCTTGTGCGGCTCAGAGAAGTCTAAGAAGCGCCTCCTTGCCGAGCTCTCGGCCAAACGTCAGAGAGTGAAGAACAAAATCGGTAAGGACAGCGCCACAATCCGAAACTTCTAGCTCTAATCCTGACTGTAGACCTCTACTCGTACGAACACGGTGTCTGCCTTACGTCTTATGGAAAGCGCCAGCGCGTATTCACTGTGCTTTTTGGTAGTATTTGCATTATGCGTCTTCTTTAATATATAAAACTGGAAACTTGCACAGAGAGTAAGGATTTCGCGATGACTTGGGCGCAACGCGTTTCTATAGCAAAAGGAGAGGCTGCAGGTATTTCTTAATTGACTAAATGCCCCCTTGTGCCTGTCACAGTGTTGTGTCCTAAAGGACAAACGACCAGACTGCCGCCCTTGCCAAATAGAAGGAAGTGGCATGAGACCTTTCCTTCGAACCGAGTCCGCCTCGACTGCGCACCCGCGAAGAGTCACTTTCGTGCGTCTGGCGCCCTCAAGTTGAAAGTGATTGGGTAAGAACGATCCTCTTCCAAAAGAGAATGCAGTTTCATTATGTCGGCAGAGTATCGCTGGAATGGCTTCAGGAGGGTACTGCTGTTACGCTGCGATGCGATGTGGAAGAGTAAAGCCCCTTGCATATATTATCTCTGCAGTACATGCTTGCTCACTCCGTCTTCCTGAGGAGCCCGAAAGCATCCTTTACGTCGACGAAAAGTATACTCGTCACCGTGGGTTGCGTAAGAGCTTCTATATACTGCCTTTACACGTGGATGACTAGCGCACCACCAGAGCGGCCGAAGTAAAGATAGTGAAGCGGGTCACACCTTCAAAGCCCACCTTAAGCAGTGCCAGAGCTTCAAGCTAATTGCTGCAGGCGCGCGTTCGCAAAAGAAGTACGGTGAGTGCACTCTGCCTCTAATAAAGGTGACTATGCTTGGCTGTCTGCGACTTACACGATTCTTTTATAACACAATACAACAGCTCAATTCTTCCTCTCAAAACTTTGTGCTACCGCTCCAATCGGACCAGGGGGACTTTGTCGGGTTTGTTAGTGTCGTAGCTTCGCTTAAGCCGAGGTAGCCCCTCGTTACTCTTGAGAGTTTGTTTTAACAAAAACAATAAATCTTAACACTTCTTTTTTATTATTATTAAACTTAAACTTCTGTTGCGGCTTCGGGAGCTTCTTCATTACTCTCCTTTACGGCCGGTTCCTCGTCGCTGCTATTTTCCAACTCTTGATCGTCATCTTCCATGTCGTAATCCCTTCCAGAACTGTCGTTCATCATACTAGAAAAGTCCATACCACCAAATTTGTCTACAAAAAAATGTTATAGAATCCAGGAAAACTTGCAACAAGGTAACCATCTTCGTCGCTCTCGTCCTCGTCCTTCCACTTCGAGAAGTCGGTAGATAACCAGTGGTGCCTTTTGTTGCCCTTAAGCAACCTCGGCCAAAATTTTTCTGTATATTTAAAAAAAAAGTTACAAAAAAAAGTCTAAATTTATTGGCAAAGGAAAATTCTTGGAAATTAAGCCTCGGTAATGAAATATAATAACAATACAATAATAAGGAGATGCTAATACCCTATAAACAAGTATATTTTACAACACAAACGACATAATCCCAAAAAAAAATTGAAAATATGAATCCCCTTTTTAATATAGGGAGCCACCTACCAGTATCTTCCTTAGCCAAAGTAAAAGTTAATTTACGATCGCTTTTTTCAATAACCGACTTCTAAATAAAAATAATAATTGTCTTTCACACAAGCCAGGAGATAAATAAATACATACATCTTTAATAATAGTTCCATACAGTTCCAACTCGTTAGTCCATAAAGCATCTTTACTCTTCCCCTCAAAAGTTACTTTGTTTTCTGATAAACCGACTTTCTCATCCTTAATATCAGGTAAGTTGACGGTGAGGAATACGGAGCGCTTATCCTGAGCCCACTGAAAAGGTGCTAGATTTCTAAAATATTAAAAAGGTAAGATAAATATTCCTCAGAAGTTAACCTAAAACAAAATATGCATTGGGATCCAAAAAGGCACTATACGTACTATCAACGAATAAATTTTAGGTCCTAAAACGAAAATAGGCGAACATAATCTTAAAAGCCGTAAAAATAACAAGGAGTAGGGCCAGTTCTACAACGAATCCAGCAAAAGAAGTTCTGAGAAAAAAAGAGAAGACAAACTTACGACTGCATGCCAAGACACACCACAAGCTTGCTACTGAAGATTTGCACGGAAAGCTAGGCTTTGTCTAAATAAACCGATGTTACAATGCGCGTGTGTAAATGACCGTGGAACTGTAATTTTCCCGAATTTGCGTATTATCACGTGTTCTAAAGCCCTCGTCTTTTTCTTTTTTTGGTTGCTTCTCTTTTACTTGTGGGTTATGCATTTGCTTATGTTTTATCAATTTAAAGGGGGTTGGCATGGTGGTCGGTCGAATTATTTGCGCAGTCATTGATAGTTAGTTTTAGTTTTTAACCACCCACAATGTAGACACTTTTAACCCTTTAACCGGCAAAACTCTGGGGCTTAAAACAGATTTGTTTTACGTTTACTGGTACTAAATTTACCACTTTTCTATGTTTAGGTTGTTGCCTCCGTTAGAACATGGTACTCAACTTATCAGAGATTGTTGCAGAGACCGAGCCTGTCGTTTAAGATCAATATCCATAGACCCTGCTCTTGCAAACTGAACTCAGGCGAGAACTGGTAAATAGTAAGCAGTAAACCATAAGGGTTAGAGGGGGGCAAGAAATCATATGTAAAGGTATCGAGCCCTAACGTTATTATTATACCAGATGGATATTTGTTGTCGTGAATAAAGTCGTTTGTTTATATAGACTTATTAACATTTTATATACTCGGTTACTCTGGCTTATAGATTGTTCCTATTGTAAGGGGTGTAATATGTATTTTATTTTTACTTTGGAGGTTGCTTATATAATTAACGTTTGAAAAATGTCGCCGTCCATAAAAAAACAAGCTTTTGCCCTGATAACTGGTCTTTCTTTAAAGTAAAATTTATTGGCTTTTATTTTTAAGTATTGACCTTAACTTATTTTTTAACAAGGAGCTATATATTTAGTTTAAAATTTTTTTCTATAATCAAAAAGTGGTTCGTTTTCAGTTAGAGCAGATACACTGTGTTTTTACCTCTAATTTAACTACTGAATGAATTAATATATATCAGGCACGTATGTTCTTTGAGCTAACCAAACATGCTTATTATAAAAGATTTAAAAATATTCATTTAATTTTTTTTTCCTTCGAGAGAAGGCTCTACTTTTTACGAAAAGTCGATTATTGGCTTATTGAAGTTAAATATCCTTAATCTTTTAACGGGGAAAATTATAGAATTTATTGAGTTCAGGTACTTTACACTATATTTTGTTAAATAGTAGTGGGATAGGAGTAAAGCAAGATGTTTAAAAATGTAAATTTTAAAAAAAAAATTTAAGTAAACTAGGATTTTGCTTCTTTATAAAAAAACAAAATGGGCGACTAAACTGATGACAGTGTGCGCCTTATAGAAAGTTATAATTTTATATTAAATTAACTGAAGGAACTATTTCAAAGGTAGCAGAAGTAAAGGGGTTTAATTTGAATTTCTTATTGCCCCTTTGTCTTACATTACCTTATAGTTTAAAAGCTCAGTAGTTTTATATAATGCGTTTGATCCAATACCGGTCTTCTTCTCTGTACCCTATCACATATGGACTCTGTAACGGTGTTAACCATGTGATGTTTTAGATATATTATACATTTTCCTAAGTCGGCCGCAATTTGTAGCCACTACTTACTGTAATATCAAAAAAAACCGACAGGGGTTCCAAGGAGCTGAAGATGACTTTCTCTTCTTTTGACAGTTTATCTATTAATTTATTTTTTTTACATACTACAGGCGTTATACCTTCTATAACCTCAAGTTAGTGGTTTCCTTTACAATATTAAAGACCTTTAGCGTTACCTCATATAACTAGAAGACAGCTATTTTAAATTTAAGCGTTTTCCCTTCGTCCATGTAGAAATATTTTGAGCTGTTTGTTGTTTTGAAGACATTACTAAGTCGCTTTTCTAGGATATGGTCGTTTATATATTTTTAGGAAGTGTGCAGGAGATAGTTTATACCTTTTTTATTCATTTAAAGTAAATATTTTACAGCTGTGCTTTTAAATTATTGCAAAAGTGGGTCTATCTCACGTTCACGGTGCAAAAAAATTTAAAGTTTCACATTATCCAAGGTGCGCCAGTAAACATTTTAAAGAGATTTTTTAAAGAGTTTGGAATCTTTTATATTGCAAGCCAGCATTAAGACCATTCTACCTTTGCCCAACTCTTCTACGACCAGATTTTAGCTTTATTTATAAGATTTAATTGGCTTTTTCTACATTTATGATTTATAAGGCAAAAATAATTGTTTCTTTTTTAATAGGATACCCGAAATCAGGCTTTTAGTTAAATTAAAGATCACAAAATAACGCTAAGGTACTTTATCTGACAGTGCCAGGTGATGGAAGTTTTTTATAATATAAATTTGGGCAGACACCCGGTAAAATCAAGTACAAATAGCTTTTTTTGCTAATAACTTGAGTTATATTGCGTATTTCGCATTCAGTCTCCTTGAAGTTTCTCATCGTTATATATTACATATATACATGTGTAAAGGCACACAGACAGTAAGTGTGCGCTAAAGGCGTTCGTGGACAAGTAAGTTTCGCTTCCACTGGTGGTATTATGATACCTACTAATACCTTTAGAAGAAGCATTAGTGGTAATTAGGAAAAGGTTTTCAAGTTGTTTCAAACACCGTTCGTAGTTGCGCAAAAAATAGGGTGGGTTTGCTACCATCGCAAGAGCTTATACTGCTCTGCAGCAGTGCACTTGCGTCCAAGCAACGCGTAGGCCATAAGGGCTCGCATACATTCAATACAAGCGCATGTATTAAATTGAGGACATTGCGCTTTTTGCACACAGCGGTATTAGAGTGCGTGGGTTACCTTTTGAACCAGCTGCAAGGCATTCAACGTGTGTCCACTAATTCCACTGCGTCCTGATGATGACGTCCAAAAAATATAAGTCCCCATGGCACTTTAACACCTTTAAGAATTAGAGGCGGATAATAGTAATAAGTGTTCGCAATAGCGTAAGTGCTTAAATTATCATTATTCTTTTCTTGTGATGAGCAACGCATGGCATTTAAGAAGGTTTATCGTAGGTTACCACTCGGCAAGCTAGAAATTCAAGTAAATAAAATAGGGCCTGCGCATATTTAGAAGCCAGAGCAGGTGATTTTTAATAACAATATATGGTGATGCCGTCAACGTATAGAGCTAAAAAAACTTAGATGTCAGGAGGAATATCGCATGTATGTAAAGATATACTAAAGTTGACAGTACCTTTGATAATATATATGGACCTGCTTTATAAAAGTTTATTATTATTTTTGTAGGTGAAAGTATAAAAATTTTAGCAAGCTAATGGGATTTATTAGAAGCTAGCAGGATCTGTTGTAGAGTATATTGATTTTGCGACACTCATAAACTGACTTGCTAGCGTGTACAAATGTTTGTCAACTTATTCCCGATCCACTGGGAAATCTCCAGCAAATCTAAAAAGTTAAAAAGGAGAAGAGATCTTGAGACGCGAACAGCCTTTTGCACTAGGGAAAGCAACTTGCACTTCCGTTTCTTCTCCCTAAAGGTAAAAAATTGCCAGAGTTAGCCGGTTTAGATATAACTGCTATGCAGATAAAGAATACTTTAGTAAGAAGCCTCTATGTATGCTTAGAATCTTTTTTTGTTTAGGGGGGCATCTTAACCTTTTGCAAAGAATTTTTGTAAAAAGGTTTAATCTGAAAAAATATGTGGTCTGCTGTCCTCACATGTCAATTTACTCAAAGTTTTTACGGCTATACTTTTGTTGAAAAATATGTAATATTAAAAAAAAACAAAACTAGCTTAATTAGATTAATACCCTTTGTTGCGCGTGCTCAGAAAATCTTAGTAATTCTTGACTGGTAAACTAGAATGTTTTATATGGACAATATACTTAATTGTATCCCCTATAACCGTTTAATAATAACTGCCCTTGCTATTTTAAGAAACATGGTAGAAGACTTCAAGGAGTTTCAACATGGTTAATATTCGGGACTGTTCTAAGGAATGATTTAATTTCTACCTCTTCAGTTAGGCGCGATTAAACTGTGATAAACGTCCTCATAACTATCAAGTTACTTCAGGAAGAAAACTGTGTGTGAACATAGTCATAACCTCTCTCTACCCTTGATAGACTACTTTGTTCTAAACGAGCATGATATTACACTAACAAAATCATTTTTATATTAAAGCGCGTTTCGTTCACTAAAGGTCATGTTTTTGAGAGTAATGTTCGAATGGAATTTTTTACGCACTAAAAAAGAAGCATAGGAATTTCGAGAAGTTGATTATAATATATACTGGCCTTTGCAGGTGCCCAGCATCCTCGAGGAAGGGTGCTTAGTATGATAAGAATGGAAGAGCGAGCTATTATATTATTTAATTGTTGTACTGACATTCTACAACCTGACGCTACCGGGTACGCTGCTTAATCTAATACTTTCATAAGCCCTGAATTCCGAAATGTCTCTGTTTAGTTTAGTATTACTTTCTCTTTTTGGCGAGGCCAGCTTACTAACGCTAATGCGAAGGTATTTATAGTATAAGAAACATACACTAAATTGTGAGACAGTAAAAAAGGTGTTAAGATGTGTAACTAACGCTGTGAAAGCACATGGAAAAGCACATGCCCTTGGTACCTGGTATGATATGGATGAATGGAGGTATATCTAACATAATCTAGGTATTAACATTAGTTATTCGTACATTATATATTAATTTAATATCTCTTGGGGATGATATTTACTTTTTAGTGTAGTGGGAAACCTAACTAATACATATATATGTAATATATATAAATAAGGCTCGAGAATAGCAAGCTGAGGCGGTAGTTTCGCTCGTTTTTCCAGAGCACACATATAAGTTATTTTGCCTACTTCCGGTTCAAATGTGTAGCGAAACTTTCATAAACAGTAGTAGCTGCTACTCGAGTGCTCAGTCAAAAGCTGCATTGGATGCCTCTGCAGGCTAAGTGTGGATCATGATGAGCCATTAATATATCGTGTAGGTGCTTTTATAATGCAAGGATTTTGCTCTTTGCGCACAGTATTAAAAGCTTTTTCGTTGACAGCGTAATTTATTGTTGATTTTTATTATTAAGTAATTTACCCAATGTTAAGATTTCTCACCCTTAAAAAGAAAGTGAAAGTAGCGTGTGGGCGAGATCTCGTCGACGTATATAAAAATACGTGTGTGCCGGTTTGAAGGAAATATGAAGGTAAGTACACAAAGCGCAAACAGTAGTGTCGAGAGCAGAAAAACCTGCATTACTTTGAGGCCCAAAAGTAGCGTTGACAGCGTAGTACCATTTCGAATGCAGAAGACTTGGCCACTTAGAAAGTATTTCAAGACCCTGTAGAGGATGCACAGGGCTTTAAAGTATAAAGTATGGCAGAAGGTCTCAGCGCCACCTGTGATCATATACCTACCCATGTTTAGGTAGGTGCCTCCTTTAGCCTATTTAGATTAGGCTACGAGCTCAATTCCTGTATCGTAAAAAAGTTGGTCTTAAAACAAAAAATTGAATTACTGACAATTTATCGCGCTCCTTTAAAAACGTTTTTTCAACCGCCACGGCAAGACAGTCTCGATCTTTAGCACTGCCAAAAGCAGGCAGAACAAACATTATTTTTTAATACCAGATAAAGGTCGCAGTGTCTCCGGCACACTACAGCGAAGGACTTTTGACGCTTTGACAAAGAACTAAGTGAACTACAAACTTTAAGTGGCAGCTTAAGTGGTACATCCCTTCTGATTTCGCTGATGATATCAAGGCCAAACCTACTACGATGGTTTTATCAAAAGTGCTGGTCACCAACCCGCCTCCTTCGCTGTTAATCAGAGACGGTAATGGGATGGCAATGCGAAGCACTCAAAAGTTAACCGCTTTCACCTCCACGTCTATTACATTTTGTAATTTCTCCTTTAAGGCTGTTTTTAAAGCGAATAGCAGGTTACTAATGTATTTATAAAGAAAGATCCAGCATCAAGTTGTCGTATAAGCATTCCGCGGTAGCGGCAGAGCTTTTTATTCGACGGCGCTCGCTAATAAAATTAACTAGGTACTTTTTCAGAAGTTCAGGATCTTAGAAAGCTTCACGACTTCAACGCAAAAGTTAGCGAGCTTTTAAAGGTTCCTACTACATCAACTAGTAGGGGCAAAAGTTAGCAAGGAGATAGAATGTCGCTTAAAGGTTGCTAAAAATTTTGTCAAGTCTGTTGGCTGTGCACAAACATCCCTTCCGTAGTTTTCGTTTTCACAATCAAAGCCCTTTAAATTAGTCTGTACTAAGCCTTTATAAGTTACTGGTACTATGTTCACACTTGTCGCCTGGGTTCAATTTGCAAGAGTAGGTCTATGGAATTTGACCCTAAACGACAGGCTCGGTTTTTAAAAAGCTCTGATAAGTTTGAGTACCATTTCCTAACGAATTAGGCAGTGCCCAACAAAGTGGTATATTTAGTTACCAGTAACCGTAAAACAACTCTATTTAATTCCCAGAGTTTTGCTCGTTAAAAGGTTAACTGAAAAGCAAAGCACAGTTAACCGCCCTCTTAAACGATAGAGCTAAGACACCCGTCATTAAGTAACTAAGACAAAACCTGAATTTACCTGGAGGTTCTGCGATTAATAATGTGGAGGTGGCACCCTCCTGGTGTAGTAATTCAAATAATACAAGATTTGCTCGGTGTTGCCATAATACCCCCTCAGGAGGATATATTGATGCCAATTCGTACACCAAGCCCTCTTGAGGTGGAAAGACAGGTTAAGCGCTAAAATCATTTGTAAACAGAAGCCAATTAAATAAAAAATATATATCCGTAAGTTTAAGTGTGCGGTCGTTGTAGGAAAAAATTTTCTATGTCCAAGCAAGAAATAGTTTTCAAAAGTGATACACGAAAAACCCTATTTTAGCTTTTTTAAATTAAATTGTGCCATACCCCTCTAGTGGCCCTGTGGCGCAGCGGTAGCGCTTCAGATTCCAGTCCTGATGGTCGTGGGTTCGATTCCCACCGGGGTCACTCGTTCGGCTGCTGTACTGTCTTTTTCAATTCTTTAATAACCGCGGGATTTTGATATTAAGAGTCGTGCCGTTTTTTGCCTACTATTGCATTAAATTTGTCTTTACAACTTGGACACCTAAGCAGAGCGGAAATATGATCGGGGAAACTTCAATAGAGGATACGTTAATCAAACATTTAGGCTTTATCCGCTTTTTTTTTTATATATTTTTTAGTTATATTTAGTGACTTATTAAATTCCAACTAGCAGCTCTTATTGCGGTTCAGGGGCCGAGAGAAGTTTTAATAAAAATGTGTATTTTATTTAAAAACTCGTTTTTATACAATCTTTAGTTAAATATATACCACAAAATTAGCAAGTTCTGCTCTCTCCTGAAAATTTGCACTTTCAAGGACTAAGTGAGGAAACCGAAAAAGTTTTAAAATTGGCGGAGCTAATTAAAAAAGTCACTGAAAATTTAAAAGTTGCTTTAAAAAAATTTGAGGTGAAAAATTATCTTGGTCTTTTTATTTTTTTATAATGCGGCACTAACGCAATTATCTTTTTGTTTTACAAAGTTGCTGTTTGTCTCTACAGGAGAAGCAGACGATTTAATTGAGAAATGGCTGAGTATTTTTGATATTGCCGATGATTATTTAAACGGCATGACTTTAAATTATGACACAGCCTCTTGTAATAAGGATAAATAACTGGTATTTTATCTTTGTGGCCATTTTATAAAACGTTTACTTTACTTCTTTTTAAAGGGCTTGTAAGTTGGTTATAGTATTTTATTAGCTTTGCTTTCTGCAATTTTTGGTTTAAATCTAAATTGATCCCCCCCCCCTAATTATACGTTAATACCGTTTTGGTGAAAGTTTATTTTTGTATTTCTAGAGAATATCTGTTATAAAAGCCCTTTTTTATTCTATTTTCATTTAATCCTTTTTTTTTTAATTTTTATATAAAAACTTATGTAGGGACAGCTAACTCAGGATTTACTTCTAATATTACTATTATTGAGTGAAACTTGAAACGGCATTTAAGTTAAATTCTCCAAAATTTAAATAAAAACAAACTGTAGTCGTCCAAAATCTTCTAAAGGGAGCTCAATCTTTTTTAATCTTAATAACTCTCAGGAAATATAGTTAAATATACCTACATTGCCTTAAATAATATTTATCTTAAATAAAAGAGTTAAAATTCAGGCGGGATGTGTCGTACTAACGCGCTAAGGTTCCACTTACTGTGGTAATTAATCCGCAGGTAACTTATGTTAGCCATATGAACTTAAAAGTTATTAAACAACTACCAGCAGTTACCCCTCAAAAGTAAATAAAGTCCATCTTAAGAGCAGATAGTTAAAAAAGGGTATTTTAAATAAAACTAGAGTTAAGCAAAGCTACTTAGGTTCGTAGAGATGAACTATGTTACCTCTTCTTTAGATGAAAGGTTTCTGGCATTTTGTACCCCTTAAAGAAACCACATAGAATCCTTCAACTTTGTGTGCCTTTGCTCAAGGGAGGTCTGTCCAAATTATACTTTTTTTTAAGCGTAACCAAAAAGGTTTGTTAGTCCTCTGACTGATTGCAGCTTTACGGTAAGTAGCTTGCGAATTGTTGCAAAGTGTAAGGAAAGCAGTAAAGCAAAATATGCGGCCTTTAATCATGCAGCGTGTAGGACCCCTTCTGTCTCATGTTTTAATGACTACTGCGAGCGTTCAGTAAGTCTATCTGGCGCGAGAGGGCGCCCATAAATCTTTCGAAGGCATAGCGTGAGTGACTCGAGGCGTATTAGTCTGGACTTATGCTATTCAGCCTAACGTGGTGATAAACCGCTGCAAAAAAGTGCCACGGCGGCCCCGAGTACACTTGATTTGAGGCCTACTGCTGGAGACTAGCATTGCGGCCAAACAGTCGGTATGCTAATTTTTTGTTAGATTTCCCACCTTGCCCGAAAAGTGGACTCCCGCCTTATGGAGGCAGCAAATCGTTAAGGTATCGATCTCTAACAATATATAAATGCTGGCTAATGTGCCGTGCCTTTGTTAATAGGGAATTGTCAAAGTTAGATAACGACCTAATTTATTGGGTTGCAACTACGTTAAAGTCACGCCTAGATTGTTATTTTTTTGGTGCTCCTAAATATGTTAAGGATATTTTTTATAAGGATTGGATTCCACCTCAGCTATAATTCAGGGATCTTAGATTTATCTAAGCATTTTTTAACTACTTTCAATTGCCCAGTTATATTAAATTACGAGTATGCATAGAAAGGTATACACTTTAAACAAAATCTGAATGAATCAAAAGAATGTTTCATAAATCTTTTTAGAAGGCCTTCGCGCTTAAAGTTCTCAAGGGTTTTACTCCCGATTCTTCCTCTTTTATTTATGTTCTTTTGAAAGAGTGACAATTTTTTTTTATTTTTTTTTTAAAATAGTTAATTAGCTCATTATTTTTATATAAACACATATTTACTCAGTGCAACACGTAGTATAATTTTTAAGATATTAAAATAATGCAATGGTGAACCTACTTAGAGAAGTAATAATATCAAACAAGCGAAATATTGTATGTTATTTGTTTCTCACTACATCCTTAAAGTTGATAGAATCCACCTCAATTCCGAAACCTAAAATTTTATTTTTTCTTTTACTGACATACCAACCTGGTCCTATGTAGGATAGAGATTAATCTCTTCTTTTTCTCTTGAAAGACCTGGAAAAACCACTGGAGAAATCATCACTTGGAAAAATGGCCACCAGTACTAGACCTGCGGTTACGGATTCGAATGGGCAAATGAATAAGATGTTTTTTTTTGCAAAAAGTTATAATTTAAATAATTCTCTTTTTTTATTTTTAATAATGGCAATTTTAAGGGTTAAGTTTATAAAATTCCCATAACTCTCACCTTTTTTGTCTTCTCACGTCCGGAAAAACTTTTTACTTCGTTTACAAAGGAACTTTACAACATCTGTTAGCTAAACTTTCTAACAAGATCTCTTTGTTCCTTTTAAAAGCAAGGAGCAGAGTTTCGATTCTTTGCGCTTATTTCTAACACATAGTAAACGCCGTATTTAAAGGGGGTCCACACCTCACGTTATAGGCAATCACACCTTTTTTTTGGCAGGAAACTTTTATATTATAATTTTATATATTAACTCAAAAAAAAAACTTCGGTTTAGTAAAATGAGTGAGTCCCTTCGAATGGGTTAACTAAATTTAACTGAAGCTCCACTTGGATAAAACTGACTATAACTACCACCCGTTTCGGCCAAACCGTTGATAAAGTATTCTATAAACCTTGACAAGTGAGCCCTTACAATAATTAATCTGCCTTCTGAAGCTGAACGATATCACGAAGTTTATTATAAATGCAGTTGTAGTTGGTAGTCATATAACTTTACACTTTTTGTTTCCAATTTTTGTTATACTTAATGTAACAGTGACTTTTTCTTAGTGTTTCTTGAAATAATTAAACTATTTTTTGCTACCAGAATAATATATTATTATGAGACGAGCTTTATGGACAAGAAGTGCTAATATTTTTATTAGTAACAAACTGCTAAATTAGTCTGGAGACAAGATCCACGACAGTGGGGAGCGGCAAAGTATGAATGTTGAGATTTTGTAGCAGATCTGAGACCTCTTTATTATCTTCTTGCAGGGAGGGCGACTCCAGAGTTTTAATTTTTTCCAATTGTTCTTGAGATGCAGTCATAATTTTACAGACGTCAGCAATTCTAAACATTTATGTGTATCTAGTTAGATGCCCGAAGTGCAGAATACAGTAGAAGAGACGAATACTCTGGCAAGTACCGCTCGGGATACGGAGAAAAATTTGAGAAAATCTAAAGATAACAAAGACAAGAAAGAAGAATGGACACAAGGCAAGTAAATATATAAAAAGCACTTCAAAGGTCACTTTCATATCGTTACAGAATCTTTGACATCCGTTAGGATTAAAGTAATTCGTAAGAACGACTCTGCGCAGCAGCTCTATAGCAAAAGATTTGTCACTCGTTGTTGTTCACACGAGACACTGGCTACCTAGTGAAATGCTGCCTGCGACTTTAATCCAAACAGTCTCAAAAAGCTACAGAGTCGAAAAATTTTAGGAGAAACCTGGAATTGCTCTAATACATAATAAACCGCCGCTGGTAAAATACTCCTCGTTGAGAGTAACTGCTGGCCTAAGACGGAGAAGGGGCCACTGAGCGACTCAGAAAGCACCGGAAGGGCCAATCCCTGCGGCCCCACTAACACCCATCTAGTGGGTCACATGTGTATTGGTCAGGCGCAACCACGGAGGAGCGCACGCCCGACCTTTGTCTCGAGTAGCCCTCGAGGTCTTGGCAGAACGTTTCCACGACGCCGTCTACCACCAGCTGAGCGCCTCTTTCCTCCAATTCCTCGAATCTTCAGTGAAGAAAGTTGTTGAAAAGTAAAAAAAAGATCTATTAATGAAAGTCTTGTTGACTTCTCCACCACGCCTTCAAAAACAGAGCCGGCGCCAGAGGGAGGCGGGCGAGGGGCCAATGTCTTCAACGCCTCGTGCAGGTCTATGTACACCTGGCAGAGAACGACCAATAATAGCAAGCAGCCTGAAAGTTCTAATGGCTTACCAGATCGTTCGACCAATCCCAGATGGCCCGACGAATGAAGGTCAAGCTGCCTTATTATACGGCAACCAGTAAGAAGCTTGTAATGCGACCAGTTGCGATAATCAGACTTATCAGCTTGCAGAACGTCTCAAACTCTTGAATTTGAGAAAAACGGGCGCCGTTATCCTTCGCCACACCAAAAAGAATTTGCTCGGCATCCGTCAAGAAGCGATCTAAAATTCTATTGGTGATAAAAAATGGGCACCCTAAAAAGGTAACAGCGGACTTTTTGTTACTTCATTTGCACGTGCTTAATAAATGCAAGCTTGCGTTCTTCGTTTCTCAATAACAAATATCTCTCTGTTATTATTCAAAAAACAAAACTAAAGAAAGAAATGGAAAATGTCGAAGTTTGAGAACCAGAAATAGACTTTAGCAAACTTAAGAAAGTCGACGCGAAGTCTAGCACTTTGCCATCCTCATGGAGATCTTCAAAGTTAGAATCAAACTTATTTTTCTTGTTCCAGCATCTTTCGTAGAAGCTCATCGTGGCTTGTTGAACAGTACTGCAGAACGAGCTTTGCGATTGGTGGCTAAAGTACCCTCTTGTTCAAGCTGAATCCACTTTTCAAAAACCGCAAGGTCTTCACAAAACACATCGACGCACAGCGGAACTTCATAAGGCCTCAGGCTGCCTAGCGCATTTCAGCGGCACGAGCCTCAGAACGAGCTAGCCTACAGAATACGCAAAGTACCTGCGAGTTCTTGATCAAAACTCAACGTCTCTGCTATGGCGTGACGGAATAAAGAAAGATCCGATAAATAAGTTTCCAATTCCTCCTTTAACTTCGGCTTAACGCACTCATTGATAAGCCATGCCGCTGCGAGGCTCTGCATAAAGACAAATAGCTTCGTCACCCCACTTGTGGTCGGATCAAAAGACACCATCACGCGTTCAGCAGAGGCGTCGCTAAAAATGCTCTGCAGCGCAGTGTTCAGAAACACGCGTTGTTTTTCGAGAATATTCACCACAAAAGTCATGAACCATTCGGGCTTGGCAGAAAAAAATCACGAAATATGCGAAGAACAGAGCAGCCAAGCAACCTTATCTACTCGATTGGTTTGGTGGTCACCAGAAAAGTGGAAACGAAACCGCTTGAACACAGGAACAAAGAGCAAACGGACGACCATTCCTTCCGGCGAGAGCATGTGGATATCTGCCGGTGGGTCGGACTCATTGAGCCACTCGAGCTCCGCTGGGCCCATTGACTTGTATAGGTGGTGTCCTGCGATGTCAATGAGGCACGTGGTACATGGGAAAACACGTGAATACGGAAATCGAATACCAAAGTGCAGAAGGCTAACTAGTTGAGGTAAGACCGATTGGATGTGAGGAGAGCCCATCACATCTGCGGACGGCCAGTTGATTAGCTGGAAAAGGCCATTCAGCTCCCTACAGAGCCAGTAATAGCGAGCTGCTAAGGCAGCCCGTCAATAGGCAACATACGCTAGAAGCTTCGAATGGACTTTGGATAAGCAAAAACGCAAGCGCGCTTGACAAAAGGCTCGTAAAATGGTACAGTTGCTATTAAACATTGTCGGAAATAATAAGGTTAAGAAAAGGACATGTATTCTAAAGTGACCTTTCTTGAAGAAGTTTTAGAAGATTACAAAAATGCTGTAGTGATTGCAGCGACCCAGTCAACGCGTTGTGCTCAGAACCGAAAGCGATATTTTTAGGCTCGACAACTTTCTGAATGTCATCGCTGACCAATTGGTGGTTAACTTGGGATATTTTATAGATGTAATAATTTTTACTTAGCTAAACCCAAAATTCGTACCTTTTAAAATTTTTTAATACTGCGTTGTGTATTATTTGGTATTATTTTTAATACCATAAATTAAAAATGAGATTTTAACAAACGAATCTCAACAAAGTTGCTTTAAAATTGGTCTTTTTAATAATGCAAAATGAAAATAAGGAGACTAAAGACACAATATATATATATATTACAACTCAAAGCAACTCTGTTTCGTTTCAACTTATACTAAAAAAAAGTTCCAACTTCAAATAAAACCTTAAAGTCAAAATTGTACTCCACCACTTGTAGTAGTTAAGTTTTTTTTTAAGTTCAAAAAGTTCTTCTAAAGGGGCCCTAAGACTGGAGGCGTAAGCTTCACAGGAAGTTAGCTAATCGATATTTTTATTAAAAAAGTTTTAATTAAAGTTAAAAGTTAAGAGAACTTCTCTCATTAACGTTTCCACTTTTATGTATTTTTCCTGTAAAGTTTCTATTTTTTTCTTCCCTTCCTCAAGACTGTTTCTGAAAAATTTATCTCTTTTTAAAGATTGTTCAACGTCATCTGTAACCTAAAGTCATTTAGTCTTAATTATTTTAAATATAAAAAACAAAGAAATACTTTTTTATAAAGCTCTGACTTAACAGCGTTCGCCTCAAGAAGAAGAGTAGAAAGATTTTTCTATTTAAGTAATAAAAAAAAACACTAGCTGGCAAGTATTGTCAAAACTTCTAAAAAGAAGAAACCATAGAAGTTTATACAACAAAAAGACAGCTAAGAAGCATGAACGGCCGCTTTCCATATATTCTTCTATATAAATTCATCATTATTCACCATGTTAACTTTACTAAAATTTATTTACGAACAAATAAATTCAACTTTTTAAGAACCTTTATAAGTTTTAACAATTTTATAATAAACTGCTCTAGATAGTAGAGTATCCTAAGTCAAAATACTACGGTAGTAACGCGTATAGCTCTGTAAGTTTTGCTATTTTGTTCCATACAAAAATACAACACTCCTTAGTGACGTAAATCACGAAAACGGCATCCTTTTACCGGCGCAAACCACGATAATGAAAACTAAGTTTTTTGGCCTTTTCTTATAAACGACGCAGTATTAATATAATACAATATAACTATACACACACAAGTAATACCTAAAGTTGAGAAGGTCATAGCCGGCACGATGCTTTACCTTTCTTGAATACCTCAAGGTCTTAGCAACTAGAGAGAGGGTAGTGCAAATCAAGCAACAAGGCGCCAGTACAAAACTTAAGTCTACATTAGGACAGTGGTTAGAGAACGTGATAATGGGCAAAACAGGAGTAGAAACTTCTTGTGTTGTAAAAAGTTGGTGACGCTTAGGTGAGTTTGAAAAAATTGTTCGTCATTAACAAACTAATATTATTATTAATCATCTAAAAAGTTGTCCAAAACTATGTTCAATATCTTCTATAGAAGTAAGGGGTAACAGAGGGTGGTTCAAAGCCCGTGTTTTGCAGACGGATATTAAAATAGTTACTCAGTTTCTACTAAGTTTTACACGTGTGCAGTTAGATGGGTACTTGTATTAAGCTATACACTGCCGATCCCAGATAAGACTACTTGATATTCAGAATGTTGTTAGATTCTGAAGCGGAAGAGAATTTTATTACTGTGTCCACTGCAAAACCAAGGTTGAACGAATCCAAAAGGAATATATTACCTTACAGCTTCTTTAGAGGAATTAATTTAAAAAACTTGGATCACAAAAAAAGTGGAAATAATGAAAGTTAATTCACAATTATAGTATACCATCCACTACTTAAAAAAATCGACTTAGTAGTGGGAGAAGGCAAAAGAAAATTTCGTATTAATTTGGTGAAATTCTCTAATTAGCAATTGAAATGAAAATAAATCAGGAAGTTCGTATATAACCAGAAGGTCGCGGCGAACTCAGTGTTAAATTTCACTCCTTTAATAATAAACGCCATTTTAAAGGGAATAGGAATTCTTCTAAGAAATAATAAAGTCCTTTTAAGATGTATACGAAGTCAAGGGAATAAAATAGTTAAATAACTTATTTATATGAAAATAAATTAGGTTATCTATTGAATACAAGTGATTAATTTTTGTTGGCTTTTATTGAAAATTTTTCAATTGCCTTCTTGTTACGTGAAAGGCCGGTAAATGAAAACTTGATAAATTGGAAAAACGATAAAATCATTGAATAACGTGTAAAGATTGTTATTAGCGAGCACGCATAAAAGCGGAAGTTTATTTATATCAAAAATTCACTATTGTCTGAAAGACTTGATCAACAACACTTTTGAGAATATATTAGCTTCGAGTGGTGAGTCTGCAAAAAAATAAAAATAAATTTACATTCTTATGAATTAATTCGTGTATACCCGGCGATTAAATCATTTCTCATATCCGTCGTAATGCGCTCGGGATTGCCTTGCTCACCCAATCGGAATATATTTTCAATTTGCGAAATTTCCTTACAGTGCAGAAAACCGCGAATAGGCAAAAACAAATTGCTTACAAAGTAAACAAGACGCTTTACCATCGACGTTGTGTCTGCGCCCACAAAAGCACACCAATCGTTGACGACCATTCCACCGCCCAGACATTCTTGGCCTCGATTTACGGTGCCTGCGGCTACAGGGACTTGAAGTAAAGAAGCCGCTTCCTGCATATCTTGTACGCTTACGAAAGGTGGAAGCTTGACAGAAAAAGTTGAAGTTAAAAATCTTTGAGTTGAGCAATAAAAAGAAAATAAATAGCAAACTAGAATTAAACAAAAAGTGCGTACTTTAATATAAAGCGTAAAATAGTAGTAATCGTATAAGAATATTAAAAATAAAAACACCAAACAGCCATGGTTGCTAAGAACACAGTGCGATCCTGTTAAAACGCTGTGGTCTATAGTGTGTCTAAATACTTCAATTTGTAGGACATCTGCAATTATGTCCTCGCTTTCCTGTGGTCGGTCATAAATAATAAAAATCTTTTACATAATTTTAAAATAAGGCGAGCGACCTTATCAAGGTTGGGATGTATAAGGCCCACGTAATCGTTACAAGCTATAACGTTTCCTAAAGCTGAGTGTCTTTCCTCAATTCTTTGAATAACTACAGTATCCGGAAGAGAATCACGTAAATGTTGTAGTTCTTGGTCCGTAGTAATACTTGGCACCAGGAGGCCATGTTTATTTCCTAAAAAAAAATTATATTTTGAACGTTAATAAGCCAGAATTAAAGTAAATATACCGACAATCTGAGCTCCTATAATACGACAACCTCCGATAAAGGCGTGCACCACGGGTATGTGGTGCTCTAACTCTGCTGCGAAGGTACTAAAAAAAGATTCCCCTAAGTAACAAGGAGAAAAAGATATTATTGCTCATATTTACAAAACCAAAAAAAAAAAAGGCTAAAAAACAAAAAATTTTCAGTTGAAAAGGAGATAGCTTTAGTGATTTTAGCACCATATTACCTCCTCCAGAGGCCACCAGGCAGTAGGAATTAGTTAAGGAGGCATAAACACCTATGTCACAACTATTTTCAAATTTTATTCTTACAGCCATCAGAAGGGAAATTCGTTTTTAAATAGACCCGGAGTATTATAGTAAAAACTAATAAAAATCAGGGAGGTGCCTCCAAATGAACGAACATCCTATGGATGGACGTCACGAGCTTCCTTGTGAAAGGTTTTAAGAGTTAAAAAAATACTGTATGAAATTCTCTTTCGCCAACGTTTGAAGACTTAATATTACCAATAATTACTTACAATGAAACCGTGAAAGGAATATAATGCGGATTCAACTATATCTTCTACAATAACTTACATATTTGCCCAATAGCCAAAAACATCGCTTTCGACAAAAAAATCAATAAAAATGAATAAGCTTCAAGAAAAATAAGAGAAGTCCACTACCCCCGATTACTACGGTTCAAGCGTGCATGCTCGACACGTGTTTGAATCTCACTATAGCCTAAAGAAAATTTGTAGGTTATAATGGGAATGAAACCCACGGCCTTCAGTCTACGTGTCTTTACTACGGAGATAATTCTCCGTCCCGGTATGATGTTCTTGCATATCCAACCAGTTACCCTAGCATTACAGAATTGGTCCTTATATAGTGACTAGAGTTTTTGTTTTGATAAATTGTAAATTAGATTTAAAGAGACTGGCGCTGTCAATAGTTTGTAAATAACTTTTTTTTGGTGCTCGTAAGTCAACAAACTTTGAGTACTTCAAGCTACCTATCAGGAGTGGTCGGGTAAATCAGGGATTGTAAGGATTCAATATCTAGGTAATGAATCCCATCCCACTAAAGAATGGCATACTTCTTCTGGCGTGGTAAGGGCCCTAATAAGATTAGTATCGCTCTAAATTTCATATACTTAGTTGTTAATGGTTTTTTAAAAAAGCGATCTAAATAAAAATATTGTATTACCTACATTTTATTAAAAGCTGTAGGTTGATTGTATAAACATTAAAGCACCCTAGGCTTTACTCTACATAACACCAATTGACTATAGTAAGGGGCACTTGCTAGATTATTTATTTCCTAGATCTAAAGCGTGTTATTACAAAACTGCACTCCATTCACTAGTATTATACCTTCAGCATCTACCTTTAGACTTTGGGTGCAGACATTAAGTATAGTAAATCGAGTAAAATAACACTATTCTTACGGATTCAACACCCCCAGTATCTACTACACTCATAGCAGATTATAAGTAACGGATACTACTATTTCAGCAAACCAATATCATGTGAAAACTGAGAGAAGGTCCAAGTAAGCCCTCTCAGTCATCAGCAACGTTTATAAACGAGCAGCGCTATCCTTTTTTCGAATAAACATTTACAGACTTATTGCAACGAACGCGCATACTTTCAGAAAGAAGGTCGCAGGGCTTGTCGTTCTTTTTATTAAAACTGTCTCAACCATTTAAAGAAAGAGCTAAATAAGGTTTCCGACAAGCGGCGTCGCGTTGGTATTAAAGCTTTTACCTACTAGCGCGCTCTATCTAAAATATAAAAATTATATATATATGCACTATTTCTTATTAAACAAGCTTTTACTAAATTCTTGCAAAAAGCACGGCCACTTGTGAAAGTAGTACCGCTGGCCAAGCCAAACTTTGAGCGACCAATGCGTATTGGGAAAAGCTGTATTTACATATACCTCTCGTTAGCTAAGTGCACAACCACACTATAAAAATTTAAACTTAAATTTATTTATTTAATTAAATTTAAAACGGGAGTTAAGAACATTGTTTATCATACATAAATCGTCGTAGCAATGCACTCACCTGAAGCATAGCATAAGTGTAAAAATATTGCATGCGTCCGAAAAAGAGGTTTTTGCTTTGGTAAATTAACGAATGAGACTCGTACAAAACAGTAAGACATCGAACATACCTTAACAGGTAGATGTCAGAGAACTTAAATTAATATAATTCTAGACCGTGTGTCGCCTTAAACATAATTTAATTGAATATTACAGGGGTTTTGACCTACTTAAAGTAAGTATAACCATCCAATGACGTCAATTATAAGGTGACGATTTTTAAAGTTCAATTTTAATAGTGCTAGTTGTTATTAGTCCTAAAGGGTCTGCACCTTGTACCTATTTTGGCAGTCACGAGCGATTTTGCTACCCGGAGGAGGTTGTAGCAATCCTCCCCCCCCTAGTGGGAGGATTGTAGGTTTTGTTATATTCTTTATTATATCGCACTTCTTGCCAAAGCACTGACTCTTTCAACACTGATTTATTTTTTTATTCTCTGGTTCGTATAAGTTGCTTTCTTTTTCCAGGTTTTCATTTTTTAAGTGTATGACGGGTGATGCTAGTTGGTGCGTGTAAGTATTTTCGTGTGCGAAAAAGTTTACGATGCAGTGCTGTGTTTGTCTTTGGTGCGACCTGCCACTTAGTGGTGAACTCGCGCGGCAGCAAAAACTCCCGGTGGAGAAGTGCCGTCGGTCCTTTGCAGTCCGTGTGCAGTGCAGAGACCCACGTCATCACCAGCCTCATCGTTCCAGCCCGAGAGGGCAGTCCACGACAGATATGGGTTGGCTAACGTTCTAGGTTTGCATATGATGCTAGGGTGTTTACCAAAGAAGTGTTTCAGATTCAGGCCCCTCCTATGGTGGATGTTGCCTGTGTGGCACCGATATTGGACATCATCCCGTTTACCAGCGAAGACATTAAACGTCTGCAATTACAGGATCTCGTTTTGAAGCCTATGTCAGAGTCTATCGCCAAGAGAACCAGTGTACCGCATTTTTCTGTGCACAAGCCAATAAATTAATTACTGAGATTACGAAATGCGCGGTCTCCTTGGATCTCGAAGGTACTAAATTGGTCACCTGATAGACGGAATATATTCCGAGGTCTCCTAGGAAGCATTTTGTTGCTTTTGTTCTTGCCTGTTCAGCTTTACTCTCAGTTGTTTCCTATTTGTTCTTATAGTTTTAATTTAGTATAATTGCTCTTTTCATATTTTCTGATTACTATTTAAAGTTTTTGAATTTTTATTACTCTAATTACTGCTACTTTCGCGCTTTTATCTCTATAGAACGTTATAATCTTTACTTTGTTATACGTATAGAGCTGTCAGGGTTATAAAAATGCTGAATATGTTAATATTAAGAACAGGCGGAGGGTAATCACAAGGTTTCATGTGGCATTAGCGGATAAAGGAATCATGAAGTAGCTAATGTTGGAAGACGAATGAAAGAGGTCTGGTAATAAGCACGCTGGGCGATATAAAAAGTTTAGAATATACAAGTATTCTTTGGTTTCGTATCGGGTACAGTCTTCTATCTAAAAAGTCGCTTGGAAAATATACGTGAACAGCGAACTTCAGGTTTTAAAGTACGTTTAAAAGGTGTTTAAGGTGTGAGTGTAGGGAGGAAAGGGAGTAATGAAGAACACGTATACGAATATATAGGTCGCTTTATAATATACCACTAATGTATTTTCTTTTTAAGTTTTACTTATACAAAATAATAAAACATAGGTTGACAAAGGGTGTAAATATTTTGTTAAATAACTCACTATTTGAGGATTTAAGGACCTTAAGATAATGAATGTCAGAGAGAGGTCAGTCAAACTAAAAAGTAAAACTGAAGTGCAGGCGGTGGCCGATATCGGTGCTAAGAAAGAATGAGATGGTAATCCATGGTGCAAAGATTAATGAATGAGGATTAAATCTTGTGGAAATATATATTTTTACATGGGATATACAATTAAAATATGAAGCAAACTTGGGACAAATTTAAGTATACTTGATTTTTTAGATGGTCAAGACTGTATATTATAGACAAGACTAAAAGTGAAAAGAAACGTTAGATTAAGAGTTTGAGGGGAAACCAGAACTTTAAAGTGCTAAACAGTATCAATAATGTTAGCGGTTAATATGTAATTATGAGGCAGGGAATGAGTTAATAAAATAAAGTCCTTTGCAAGTAATTAAATACCAAAAGTCTTTTTTGAAATAGTTAAATTTTTATAGCTATTAAGAAAGTTTATAACGTTTGCAACCCTGTCGCCATTCCTGTGGTCTTCGGGGGACATTCCTCGCCGAAGAGGTTAAGAGCTAAATAAGACAAAAATCTGGCCCAAGGCTCGGCAAGAACATCTTGGTGAAATGAAGTTGTCTTTCGCATTTTTAAAAAACTATCAACTGCAAAAGCTGCGTTCGTGTTCATTCCTTTGGGCTATTATATTATCTCTTCATGTTATTACTCTTAACTAATAAGTTTTCTTATCAAAGGAAGTAATCTTTTACTGGCGAAAAGATGTACTACCAAATCTTGCTTCGTTAATAAGGATTTTTCCTTTTTAGAAAAAAATTACCTTCTTAAAAGACCTTTATCTCCGCATTTAACTGTATATAAACCAGAATTAACTTCAGTTCTTTCTGTTTCACATCGTATAACAGGCGTTGCTTGGGGCGCAGGCATTATATACTGGAATTTTTTTTTAATTTTTTATCTTTGAGATCTCTTTGTGTACTGCTTCATCGTTAAACTATTTAGGCCTTTCTACAATCTCTATTGGACTTTTTTTGCTCCCCACGACTTCACTTACTATTTTGACATCCTTAAAAGCTCAGATCTACTTACGCCACAAATTATAACAGGTTTGTTTTCGTTAGCAACGAACTTAGTGCCTTTAATACACATTAATTTTTCTAAGGAACTAAATTTTTCTTCGGCTTTCCACTTATCTACCACACTCTGAATGGTATCCGTCATTTGGTAAAAGTACAGTTCTTTTGATTTGACTTTGTAGTCGTCTTATTTTTGTCATAGCTTTGGGACTGTGGCCTTAACCTGTCCCTCCCTGGTGTGTATAAGACGGGCTACCTGGTCGTGGGCGCTTCCGCTCTTGGCGCTTTTGTGCTTTCTCAGTTGTAAATCTTTTATAAATTACTATTCTCTGTGGTGATTCCTATAAAATTATAACTATCAAAACGATTCCACACCAAAATGTTCCAACTATAAAGTTTATAAAACTCTATTATACTGCTCCTTACGAGCATTAATGTTGGATGCTTAACAACATTCATATCGAAGGCCGTTTTGTGTTTAATAGGTTATTCCTCTTTTGCAGGCTCAAGGCTTAACAAAATTGTTTTAAATTTTTTCGGACCATCCAGAGACCCCATGCCTGATAGTTGGCTTTACAGCGGTTTATTTTAGCTGTCCAGCCTTCCAGAAGTTCGCGGTAGTCCTTTTCGGTAAATTCCTTTAGCAAAGTCAGTAAGTATCGCAGAAGTCATTCCGAGATATAAAATAAAAAAAACCGTTAAAAAGGCAACTTTGCTACGCATTAAGCGAGCTCTTTCTCCTTCCAATATTTCTATGAATTGCGCCGTTCGGTCCTCCGAGATGCCTTCTGCAAATCCCGCCTGTAAGAGGTGCTATTCAGTAGAAAAAATAAGGTGTTACTTCAATAAAACCAAATTTGTCGGGGTACCTCGTAATACTGCTTAACAGTCAGAAGAACGTATCCCCTTTGTTTAACGTATGCTTTAAATTCATCGTCTCCTTCACTTTCTCCTCGGCAGTAATCAGTAATCAAAAGACGCCCTCCAGGACGAAGCCAACTCTATAGCAGAACGAGTTACAAAAGCTTTCATTAAGCAAATTATGTCGACGTACATAGAATTTCTTAAACAGATTAAGCTTGTCCTGGATGTGAAGTATGGTGTCTCTGCCTTGTTTAAATCATAAACAATTCGAAAGTATGAAATAAGTTTAGTTAACTGTATATAATGTCAAAGCAGTTGTCGGGAAAAACGACGGTAGTGCAATCTTCGACTTTGAAGTTCACTCGAGAACAATCTTCAGCGTTTGCTTTTGCCAGAGCGACCTCATTTTGTTTTTAAAAAGTTAGATCTACTAAAATAGAAGGCAAATACGGAAACCATATTTCTGGAAAGATCAATTCCCAAAACGTGCGAACCGAAAGTCTCGGCGAAGTATCGTGCACTGCCGCCGATGCCTGATCTGAAGCAAAATTAGAGTTGTGAAAGTTTTATGAAAGTAGCAATATTATTTTACCCTACGTCAAGAATGAAGTCATCTTTTTTTATATCTAAAAGAAGGGCGAATTCCTATTTAAAATTACTAATTACACCGAATGCAGTCTTAATACTATTTTAGAGGAGCAAAGTAAGTAACGAACAATTTAACGTGTTTACATTAAAATTAAAAAAATTTAAGAAAAAATTTTCATATTATCAAGGTAGGAATAACGACTTCCATCTCTTTAGAGCTTAAGACATTCGCAATGTAATAAGACACGTCTTATATTTGCAGGCAACGTTGAAAGCTCATACTCGATTGCTACCGGGAAGTTTTTCGGCCAAGCAACTTTATATACACTTTTTGCTTGTACACAATTATGTGTACAATAAAATTAGTGGGAAACTAACAACGAACTATGCAATTGGCTTAAGGTATTAACAAAACGAATTGTTGGTAATAATTTTAAAAACCTTGAAAGAAATAGTATACCTTCGTTGTTTCTAGTCCACCGGTGGAGACAAAGCCTTTACCAAACAGTTGCTCGTAGCGCTTAATGTTATTTACAGAATATTGTTGACTGTCTAGGAACTCCTGAAAAGCTTAAAGATGCCCGTTAAAAAAATGGTAAAAGGCTAGGTTAGCTTGGTCTCAACCGTTAGCCAGCAGTCACACTCCTTTGTGAACATCTCACTTTATTTATTTAAGTCCGTTAATTGTCTGCAAGCTTAACAGACTTAAAAGACAAAAGAGCCTCTAAAAATAAAATTGACACGGCAATAGGTATTTTAAATTTAATAAATTTATTGATGGGCTAGGCATAACGGCTGAGCGCTAAGAGCTAGTAATTACAAAAAAGGTGAATCAACGTGTTAACTAAAAATGTATTAAGTATTAGTATAAAGAAGAGACACGTTTATTAAAGTAGGCTGTCGTACCTTGTGAGATTTCTTTTTCTTTTTGTTCAACCACTTTTCGACAAACAAAAACCCGCTGATTTCCGTTATTTTTCAGTTTTACATACGCTTTAACGACGTATTCTTATAAATTAAAATTTTAATATCTGGAGCGTGCTTGTTGAACGTGAATTAACAACCCGTGCAAAGTTTGAAACAAGTAGATGCGTCTTTGTAAAGCAAGTTAGCAAGATATAAAAGGCGTTGATAGTCCCCAGGCGTTCGATAGTGTGTGGGATTTTTAAAAGAGGATCCTCATAAATGAAAAAATCAAGCAATTAACTTAAAGGAAATTTATCAGCTTTTTTCTGTACTAATATTTATCCCTTTCCTAATACCGTAGATGTTCGTAAATTCAAAGAAGTATACTGCGAATAAACTTTGCTATATAAATTTTTTCTCTTTAAGTTTGCTAACGACTGATAATAATAGTTCGTTCCTAAAATTTCGCAGTGATTTAACCTCATTAACTTGGAACTTAATTAAACATAAGCTGATTTATTATTAGTAAGAGGTAAGTTTTACATTTAATCTTTAAAAACAAAGAAGTCAATAGTAGTTTGATTCTGTATTATTTATTATAAAATAGCTTTTACCTCTATCCCCTGATTTATGGTAACAGGATTCCCTAAAAAAAAAGATTCCTCCTAAGAGATGTCAAGTGTTAGATTTAAAAAGAAGTGAGAATATAAATAACCTTCTGTTAGCCAGTCAATTAATTTAAAAAACGCTTGTACAACTTCGAAGTCCGAAAGGTACATAAATAGCCAGTTGGAAAAGACTAGTTCAAAACTGTTACGGGGATTTTCCAATAACGTAATATCTTCTTGGCGGAACGTAACATTCTTTCGGTGGCCGTTAATCTTTAAAAGTAAAGTGTGCAAAAGTTTTTTTCATTATAACAAAAGATAGCAGATATCTTGAAGTAAAAATAAGTGTTTATTTTGTTTTGGGTTTAACGGTCTCACTTTAATAATATCAAACTATTGCTTTTATAAACCACAAAAAGCCTCAATTTTATCTATTTAAAAAAAAGGATTTAAAATAAAAGGCAAAACACCTTACGATTTTTATCCACAAAAGTCTTTATAAAGTCAACTGAAGTTAGTAGGCTGCAAAGATCGGCTAAATAACCAGTAAAACGTCCTATCCCAGCTCCCAACTCAATTGCTCTGACTTTACCCTTTTATATATAAACAATCTCGATTAACGAGAACTCTGAAAATTCAATATCTACACAAGACTAATGGACCTTCGTTCTTTTCAGTTCTTTAACAAATGGTCCGAGATAACCCAAAATTTCGGGAACCTCAAATTTAGATATTTCTTCTGCTCGAGAATCCAAAAGCATTTCTTCTATACTTGCCTTATAACGAAAAGTTGTGATATTTCAAATTTTTTTATTATTAAGAAGAGTAACCTGAACACTATTTAACTTCCAAAATTCAATCTGAGAAACCCTGTGTAATAAAATCGTTAACAATCTTATAGGTCTCAACTGATCTAATAATATTTATCTAAGTTTTTTATTGAAAACTCTTTCTACAATTGATAGCATTAACTTAAAACCTTTCTTCTGGTTCTGTTGAACTTGAAGTCATATTTAGCAAAACTCGTTCCTGCTTTTAATAGGTTTAAGTTTAAACTAGCAAAATTAATCCCTCTTAAAGTCTGATTTCCTCCCGAAAACGTGATAAGAAAATGCGTTACCTGATTAGGCATATTCGCCAACCAATATTTGGACAGGTTTGTAGTTACTGATGATTTATTTATCGAACTTAGTCAGTTTATTTCGTTTATGTAATGAAAGACCAACCTTGCTAAAAAATAGATTTTACTATTTTATATGTTTTTATAGTAAAGTTGTTTAAGTTAATTTTTTCATGTACGCAGTAGCCACAAAAACTATTTTAACAGATTACTTGTGAATTAAAAGTTAATACCGGAGCTCAATAAATAAAAAAATTGACCTGTTAAACCAAGGTTAAAGTTTTGTTTCTCGCCGATAAACACTCTTCTTCCAGGTGTTACAATTTACATATCGATATCAAGATTTTTTTGTTAAGGCATGCATAAGTTTTTGTATAACTTTTATAGAAGTGCATAAGTATCCTAAACGCTTATTATGTTTCTTAAAGCTGGATACATAAACTTAAAGGGACTGCGAAAAAGCTTGAAAGTAAATAAAGATTATTTTTATGTAATTTTTTTACTTAATATGGTTTACTTGAAACTTTAATTATACTTTTTATATTTCTCCATCTTGTTTGCATTCATGCCTTGTAGACATCCAGTACCTAATACCAAGCCTATTAGGATTTGATATTAATAATTGAGTACTTATATTTAGAAATAAAAATCTGTAGCAAAATATTATAGCTAATTTTTAAGCCTTCCAGTTATTATCTTGGCTATTTAAAAAGAGTTCAGTAAACTTTTTAATAAAAAAAGTTAAGAAAATTGCTTAAGAACCCATGACTAACCAAGTCAAGTTTTTTAAACACAAATATCACCTCTATTTTACCAATTCCTCATAAATACAGTAAAAAAAATATTTATTTTCAATAATAGTATGTCGGGCAAGTAAACAAGAATGATATATGTTATGCTTATAGCAGATTTTCTTTATTATTTCATTAAAAAAGGTTAAAATTATAATTTTAATTCAGAATCTTATAGGTTATCGTATACAAAGTATACAAGATTAATTTTAAAATTTTTTATAACTTGGTAAAGTACCGACAAGATATGGATATGTTTATAAGAGTTTTAGTTTGTAATATATAACTTAGAGTAAAAAAAAAACAATACACAGCGAGCACCATATTGCAGCCTTTACGTGAACTGTAGACTTTGAGGGAACACATAGATGGTAATAAACATGGGTGAGCGGGCATTAACTTAAGTACTTTAATCAATATGAGCAATAATACCAATGTTTAAAAATTGTTTTTTTTAATTTACTAAGATTTTTTTCGGTAGGTACTTCTTTATTTTTAAAAGTATGAATACATAGCCTAAAAGCGCCAGGGTGATAATTTTTAGTAATAAGCTTAGTAAAAATATATATTAATATAATATAATAATTAAAAAGTTTTAACACCTTGCTTAAAAATGTTTTTCATTTAAATTATTCCTTATAGCAAATTAGTAAATTTAAACCTTCTAGTTAGAACATCTCACTATTCATTCTTTTAAATAAAAAATGTACATCTACACCATAGTTTAGCAATTAAATTCTTTGGGTGATATTAAAACTAAATTATTAAAAACAATGGGTCCCATAACAATATTGTAATACTAAATAATTAATTATTATATTCTGTGCTAAATTAAATCAGTTACGCTGACTAAACCAAAATAAACGGGTTAATAACAAAGTTCAGCGATCAGAAGTTTGGATTGGGTGTTCTTTCTAGAAGTTCCGGGACGCAAAATCATGGGAGTGATTATTTTGGTCTGACGTGTTAAAGATTTATTAACGAATAGGCAGATTTTTCAAATAGCAAAGTACAAGCAAAAATATAATCTCTTGTGTTCTTACAAAAAAGGAAACCAAAATTTACTAAATTTTAATTGTAATTCAGAAAAATCCCATATGGTAATTTAAAAAAGATTGATTCAATGTTTTTCGAAATACTTCGGAACTGCTGTTTAATATGCGTTTTTTTTTGATTATATATTTTTTTTAATTATTAAAATGCTATCACGAAAAAAAGTTACTAAAATAACTCCTAAGCCTCTGGGCGGGAGGACGAGTTGGGGTATAGCAAGAGGGACACTCGCTGAACAACAACTCCCCATCAAAGTACAAACTTAAATAACACATTATAATTAAAAAAAGGAGTTTAATAAATATATAATAATATACTTCTTATTACTTTAAAAGAGCAATCATTTACCTAATTAAATAAGGTTATGTCTATAAAGCTTTTGATACAAGATGTAAAAATTATACTTTCCATGCGGCAAGCATTTATTAATTCGCTACGTGGTATTTATGAAAAGGCATCTGCACTGTCTTCTTTGTCCTTGCTTAATGTTCTCTTCCTTTGTATATATATAAACTCCTTGTTATCTAAGAAAAAGTAGCATTATTATTTAACGCAATTGACTAACTACGTTATACCTTTCCCCGCCCCTCTTAATTGCGAAATTATTTAATGATCGCAGCCTTTAACTTTAAAAACCATGTTGGGTTTTGTGGCTAAAAAATTAACCCGAAATAGTGCCAAAAAATGTAAATAAAAATTCAGGATGAGTACCACTAAACGTTTTACTGCAGAGCATTTGTCAGCCTACAAGTATATATCTTTGATTATGGAAACTAACGCCTCCCTCCCCCTTATGCTAAACGTTATTTTTCTTATAATGCGATTTATTAATTTAAGTGTGTCATTATAACTCTAATTTCGAATTCTATATACGTATTTACTTAAAACTAATATCGGTTAGTTCGGCGCATACATCTATAGAAATTTATGAATTTCTGTTAGGTTAAAACAATATATTTTTAAAGAAATTACAAACTTTACAAGACAAAGAGAAAAAGTTAATAGCTAAAGAAATGTAGTTTTTTTTGATTAACGTACATATGTATAATATTTAAACAGATGTTTTTTTTTAATACGTACACAAAGGTGCACTATATGTCATTATCTTAAATTAAAGGACTTGTCATATCATCAACGATATATTTTGTTTTCTGGTTCAGTTAGTTTTTAAAATTTTCATTTTTAATGCTTTCTTCCCTAGAAATATGAAAAAAAAATTGCATGATGCGAAATTATTTTTTCCACAAAGTGTGTTGCCGGTGTCTTATATAAGTTGTACTAAACAGCACATCCCATGCTAAGTTATACAAACGATCGAACGAGATTTAAGCCCAATCTGCAAAACTGTGCAGAGGCTGGCACCACCTTAGCCGTGGGTTGTTACTTCTATGAAAATAGAAGGACTTTGTACAACCAAAAGAAAAGTGTCAATTATAATTTTATGTTATTCAAAATAATAGATAATTAGAACAGAATAGAGGGACTTGGGACGACTCCTGATTGTAAAAAGAGTAAAAAAAACTCTATCTCTCTTATAGCCGATTAAAGGCATATAGACTCGTTAGTTAAAAGTTAACAATAAGTAAGCGAACTAAAAGTGGGGTCACAGTGTAAAAAAAAGGAGGGGCCAGTACTCAGAATTACGCAGGCCACATAATATTTATTTATCTCCCAATAACAATATGCAGCCAAAATAACTATAGCTTTTGGCTGCTTCCTTATCAAATGTAAATTCGCCAGATTAAATTTATTAGGTATCCCCTAAGGACAGCTAAGGCTCAGTTCGACATTTGATGCCGAAAATAAGGGTATTCCCTATATTTGTCATAGTAACTTATAGCACTTTGTATTAGAGTGTTTTGGAGGGTGCTTACCTTAGCAAAAGTTATTTTGGCGTCGACTTAATGTATGTATTTTATTCCTTCGAAGCTTAAGATACGATGTGGCTAGCATTTGCTAACGACCATGGAGAGTTTGTAAATATACGAAGCAATTGATGTGATAAACCTGCAATCTTGAGGGTAACTTGTGACAGTGAGTGTGAAATTTAAAACGGTATTAGGCGAACACCTTTATTGGCATTTTGTTTATTTAACTAAAAGGGTTTTTTCTGTATAGGCATGTATGTTATTACCTCAAAGATTTTTCCCTCTTAAATGGTATAGTGGATATATTTATTTCATTTTATGTTTAGTATCTGTTAATACCCCAAGTTTTATAGCTTCGGAACACCCGGGAAACTTGGTGTCGTAAATAAGCAACCTTTTCTTCCGCAGCTTGCCCTTGGTAATATTAATAATGAGTTGGTTTTTGTTAAAATGAAATATGCAGTTACGTATTTCTAATTTATTTTTAGTTAACAATGCCTTTATACATTTTATGCATATTTAATCGGTTTAACAACCTCCTTGAGGTATTATTTTTATTTGTGTTTATATAAAATCCTTTTTCACAAAAAATTTGTAAGATTTTGCTCCCCAATTGCAAGTCTCTTGTTCCTTGCTCCTGAGTTAGTAGATATAGTTGGTCGGTTTGGGAGTTCATGTACAGCCAGTCGGTTATCCTAAGTATTTCCCTCTTGACAGTTTTGTTAATTTAATACGATATTTCACCATTTTCCTATATTTAAAGGTATTTACAATTTATAAGCAACCAAGTTGTGCTTTTAAAAGATGAAAATATTGCTATATTCCCTACAGAATGATTGAGTTTAGTGTTCCGGCGTCGAGTAGCTCAGATATGCAGATAGGAAAGAGCATAGGGGTTTAAAACGGGCCCTGTGGTGCACTCCTCTGCTAGTCATGAACTAGTGGTCTATTATAACCTTTTTCTTTAAAAGATGGTAACATGGTTAAAAAATAAATTGAGATAGGTTGTTTATAATATCGAACTCGTTTAGAATTAAATCCATTAATTTGCTTACTCACTAGAGTGGACACCCGGATGGTAATGCACCTAGCCCCCTGCCGCACGGCTAATTGCTAGAACAACTAGTTCCTCTTCGTTACTAGTCAAATTGTTTCAATCGTTAGTTTTTGCCTGGGAAATGGAAGAATACCAAGTATCAATTACTTATTACTACCTTCGTTGGAGCCGTGGAATTCCAGTAACCGTAAAGTGCTATGCAGTATGTCAGTTTTAGAAGGATTAGTCCCAATTAAAATATCCCTAGTAAGCGGTGCGTCCCCATGTTAGTCGAATATATAGTGGAAACGTATTAATAGACATTCCAGCTAAGCTTGAGACAATGGAATGAAACACAGCATTCGTTTGAAGTGATTGCAGTTTATTAGAGTTTTGTTAAATGAAATCGACCAAGTTTGTTTAAAGAAATACTGTTAAAGAAATACTCTTAAATTGTTTTATTAGAGATAGAGGAAACACGTGTGAAATAATCCCAAAGGACGGCGCTAAAGACTTCTAATTTGTCTTAATAGCTTAGCTTTATTAAGTGGCCGTATTTGTTTTTAAATTTAAGATATTTACTTTCGAATTTTTATTATCTGAACTCCGCTCTTTCGACTGTCGTTTGTAAAGAGTATAGTAGCTTTATTTTACAAAGTATATACAAAGGCGTGTGCTGGTGGTAGCCTCAAGCTCGTCAAGTAATTGCTTGCAAACTTTTAGGAAAGAGGTGTAACGGTATAGACCATGATACAATTACACTCCTTTGTTAAACGCAAATAACATTCATAGCGTTATTTTTGCTTCCCGCTATATATACAAGTCAAACTTTAATTGATGCAAACCTTAAATAGTATAAAAGGTTAAGGAGTCAAAGAAATTCGCCGTTTTTATTATTTTTAATAAGTTATTATTAATAAAATGTTAATTCAATGTAACTATCCTCTCTGTACATTCGATCTAAGAAAGTGCCAACCTTTAGCCAAAGAATTCCTCTTCGCGCTTTATTAAAAATTAACTTAAACTGTAGAAGTGGATCCTACTTCATAACAAGGGTAAGGTACAGCTTGGGCAGTTTTATTTGTTTTTAGAACTCCCAAAAAACTTAATATAGGCCATCAAGAAAGATTGAACTTTAATAAAAAAAATTTAATCCAAATAAATTAAATTATAGTTAAAAAAAAATAGTCAAGGAACCGCAGTGTATTCTACTTTTCTAAGCTTTGGCGTTAAAAGTAATTTTGAAAATGATAAAGTATAATTCCATAAAACAAATTTAAAGCACAGGACGGGCGCTATTTTTAACCACAAGAAAACTTCTGCAAATTTTTTTTTAAATTTTACTGAATAAACAATTACTCTCCCCAATTAAAGCGATAATTGTCCAACAACGATTACCAGACTACAATTTGCAATTTACCTCTTCCAGTTTAGCTTTATATTTCTCTAAGATTTCTTCGTCAGGGGAAACGCTATTAGGAGTGGAAAATAACCTGTGCATGTAAATACACCCTGTATCGGGTGAAGGAGTGCCCAAGTTGGGCGACCGGTACCCACGTCTTCTGTCCACTGCCAAGGCAACTGTGGTCGGTAAGTAGTGAGCTGGTTTTTGAAGAAATTTATTTTCAAATATATAAAAAGATACACTGGGGATAAGTAACAAGCAAGCAACTATGGCCAAATAGGATTTATTTAAGATTAATATTCCTAGTAAGGTGAGCTGTGATATAATCATCCCTATAAATGTAAACTTTACACAAAACGGCCATACCCAACCACCACTCTCAAACTTTTGTTCAGTGACGTAAAGCAGCTCATACTTCACCAGAAAAGACGCCATTATAAAGTAAAAGAGAGCAGCAACATAAATAAAAGGATTGATTACAGCCATAGAGATGGTGACATTTAGCACTAGAAAGCAAGGGGGATAAAAAGCGGCAAAATCAAAAGGAGGCAATTTTTTAACCAGTTTCTTCTTTCTAGGTGTTAAGTTGCGACAGCGAAGAAAAAAAAACTGATATACAAGAGGTATTATCTTACTAACAGTTAAAGGAATTGTTATGAAGCCTAAAGCTGAGACGTAATTTATAAAAAAAGTGACTATTTTAGGCATGCCGTTTCCTAATATACGCAGTACATGCTGAGGATCCTGGAGAATACTCTGAAACGTGGCTATAAATGTTCCCGCATAAAATTTAACCATAAAGACATCAATTACATAAAACCAACCAAGTTTTTCTATCTGCGCGAGTTGGATCCAGCTATATGCCTCATAACCCTCAGCTTTAGCCAAGTACCAGCACAGTAATGGTAGCAAGGACATGAAAGCAAGGAGAATTAAGGGGGGGAGAGCCCCACTAACAAAGGCTAAAATTTTAGGATGAGCCTCAAGGAAATTGTGTAACCTGGGAAAATACGAAGACAGTTTGCTAACAGACACAACACTTTGTACAAACATAATAGGAGGTATCCATAGGAGGACCAATATGGCGGTGGCAAATTTCATTATCAGTAACCTCAGCAAGCTTACTCTGGGTCGAACGCTAGCGTTAGTCCAGCACACATCCCGTGGCTCAGGGGCTGACTTGACAACCAGAGACAGTAGGTGCTCCACGTGAATACATTGAACGGCATGCGTGGCAGCCTGAAGAGTGCGGAAGGTAACAAACCCCGCGACGCCCAAGATCTCGTGAGGCTTTTCCTTTTCGCGTTTGACCAACTCGTTTAACCTCTCGAGTTTGTTAGTGTAAAATTGAATGGCGTCGACGTAATTTCTAACGCCCTGAACAGTTTTCTTTAAAGTAGCTCTTTTGGCGCTGGAGGACGTTGCGTAGCGCCACATATAACCTTCTAGCTTGTTTAAAACATTATCTCTTTTCCTAACGGCCTTTTTAAGCTCGTAGGGAAACTGTATAATTTTGGCCTCCCGGACGGCAGAAGGGTACAAGTCGGAGAACAAAGCGTAAATTCCCTGATCATCGAAACGCTCAACATCATCGCCTTTTACGAGAATAGAATACTGCTGTGGGCTGCCTTTTTGCAAATATTTCATGCGAAGCTTAACAAAGTCCATATTTTGCGAGTGGAGCAGCCAAAAGAGCACAGCTGTAAAATAGTACAATGCTAAGCAATGAACCGGAAGCAGGCCGTGATCGGAAGAATCTAAAAAAAAAATAAACACTTTAATTTTTACTAAATTAAAGAATATATTAGGAAGGTATAAATAAAAAAAACATCCTTAAATCTGTTAATGGTTGATCTATTATTCTATTCGGTAATAGATAAGATTTAAATTAAGATTGCTATAAGACCATCAAAAATAAATTTAACGGATTTTATTCGAGCTTATTGTGCCCAAACAGATGTTTAAAAATTTAAATGAATTCTCTAAATTTTTAAGTAGAAGTTGTTTTTTCAATAAGCATGATACCAATATTAGCCATGGAAAACTGATCAAAGCCTTTCTGTTGAGCATGGCCAAAATAATTCAAAGGAAGAACAACCCCAAAAGCAACGGGTCTTAATTGAAAAATTTAAACATATTATTATAACTATAAGTGTTATTATATTTTAAAAGATAAACGGTAAAAAAAAAAAATTACAAAGAAAAAAGACAAAATCGCAGCCCAAGTCTCGTTATCTTTACGGCGACAATCGCATCAATACCTAACATACTATGAGTAAACGTGGTTTATAATTATAGTATCAAACAAAAAAACCTGCACTCTCATAAACCTGATCATCCTTTATTTTAAATAGTTTATAAAGCCATGTTACATAAGTACGAGGTAGCAGAGGACTATAAAAATTAATAATTAAAAGAACTAGACATAAGTGTTTGTTAGACAGTACTTCTTTTTTTTAGGGCTATATAAATCAGGTCGATGAGGTCGTGTGAATATAAATATTAGGAATAATAAAACTCCAATAGAAGCGTTGATATAAATAGAGAAGAGAAGTTGTTCAGTAGTTGTCTGGTTCTCAAGGCTAAAGTAATTAGGTTCAGCCATCCGAATACTAGCTTGGATCCTCAATAGTGTGAATAAACTCCCAATTTTAAAAAAAAAATTATTAAAAAGCGTAAGCCAACACTTACGAGAATAGAAGAAAAAAAGGTACGCAACGATGCTTTCACGGAGATAAATGGGAGGCTGTAAAACCTCGAACTATTATAGGTTTATCCATACTGAGGGGGCTTGACAGTCTGTGTATTTGCTATACTTTCCGTAAACTAGTGCGGGCAGGTAAAGCTCACAAAATTTAGTTGCTCTATCTAAAAAAAAAAAATTTCAGTATGGTTATTTTAACTTATTAACCTATTTTTTTGATTATTTATTATATTTTTATGATTTGTTTTCATCTTATTTTTTAAATTCTATTAGCAATTAAGGTAGGCCTCGCAGTAATTCGAGTTCATAATATGGAAAAACTTACTGAAAAAGTTACCCAAGTTACCCGGGTATGATTTTTGGTGAAAGAACTAAATACAAAGCCCATGCACTAAATATTAATAGGATAACTAGATAAAAATGAAAATAGCTATTAGGCGATCTGTATGAACTAATAAATACACGGGTTTTTTTACCGGGTCGAACTACAAGTTAAAAAACACTTTTATTAAGTACCAAGCTAACTTAATAGTAAAACAAACTGTAGAAGAACAAATTTAAATACTTAACCGTCAGAGACCTAAATAGAAGATCTCGTGGGTGAAAACTGAATTCATAACTGTATTGCTGCGCCACCACAACTTTAATCCCGATATGTTGACTGACGTATTTAACCATATTGCATACTCCCTAACCGTCGTATAAATCTAGGAATTCGACAATTCAGTAACAAGTTAATTTTGATGGCAAGCAATTTGGGAAAGCAAAAAGCCGGCCGTTTCAAGTTACGGGAAAAACTGAAAACCTGGCGTACTACCCAAATGGAACCTTACATATATACTCGGAAACAACTATACCACAATTGCCTTGAATGTAAAGTAGTGCTCATAATATTCGTTAAATTAAGGGGTAAACGTAAAACCGCGCCCACAGAATGAGTTATTGAACACAACAAACTTATAAGAAGCAAAAAAAATAGGAGTAGGAACTTTTTTATTAGAAATTATACGGAAGTATGCCAAGTATAATCCTACTACGCCGAAAAACTGTCTTAAAAATATGATTAGTAAAACGCTTTAAGCAAACACCACCCAACTTAATAAGAAGGCGTATTACAACAGTTTGGATTTAATGAAAACTTTGGGCGAGGACATAATATACACACCCTTTACCATAGACAGACTTTCACTTAATGACCAACGACCCGAAACAATTTTATGGCAGTCTGAAAGGAGTCTTAATACAAGCTTTTAATTTACAAGTGCACTTTCGCAACTCCCTACGTAAGCAAAAGTTTCCAAAAGTGCATCCAGCAAATTGCGCTCCCTACGAATACAAAGAATGAACACTAAAGTTGACACCTGGTACAGGTCATCGTGCCTTCGACAGTGTCACCGCAGTGGCCTTACTTTTTAAACACTTAGGTTGGTTTATCGTCACCGACGGTGTTTATGTTAGCATCTCACATGTTAATGATCTCCGGACAGTACGCCTACCTATGCGGTGGTGCTTATTTCATACCGGCATTTTCGTTATGCCTACAGTTTGGCGCATATATTTTCTTTTAATTAGATTTAAATTGCTTTCATGTGTGTTGTGGTTAAAAACTAAATTAAAGGTTTCAAGTAAATTTTGATCGGATAACGTATTTGTAAATTGTTATGCAAAGACCGTCCAGCTCATCCTAAGGAATGGGATCGAGTCCTAATATTAACGCTTATTAACACTTATGGAGTTATGCCCTATAGTTACAATCATTTGTTAAATTTAGAGGTTTAAGGATTTAAATATGATTTTTTTAATAATTTATGTTGTATGCAAATGGTTTAGATTGTTAGGGCTGTTTTTATATTGCGTTTTAAGTGGAAGTTTTTTTAATGGCCATTAACCTTGTGGTTTTTTGATTTCGATAGGGTTGTAAAATCGCGATCCTTAGCTGATTTATAATTGCTTTGTAACTTATATTATTTTTTTAAGTTCAGTAGCCCTTGTATATATACATTCTAGTGGTTGCTTTATGATACGTGCGGTGGTTATCCCTACTGTAATGTGAATGCATTGTTTTTATATATATTATCAGTTTTCCAAATGATAGCGTTTTAATTCTAGGCTTTTTAGAGTGGGTTCTATTAACTAATTATTTAGTTTAATATTTATTCTTTAGTCTTCATTTTATATAAGCATATATTAGTTGTCCTTAAAAAGTTTTTAAAACTTTGACGTTGTTATAAATATATTAATGGTGGTAATTTAGTTAATTTTATTGTTGTGCTGCGTCATTAATAAGGTAGACTTTTCTTATTTTATTGTACTAAAAAAATTTATTTAAGAAAATCGCGTCTCTGGACTTATATATTTTATTAGTCTGTGTGTTAACATCTTTGCACCATGTATGTCATAGCAAAATATAGTTAAATGGCTATAAATATAACATGAGCGAATAAAAATTTTTATTTCGTACGTTGTTCGTAAAAAAAATTTTTAACTATGTGTCAATATAAAGTTGTAGCTTTATCATTTTTTCCAACGTGTGATACAATGACCATTTAAGTTTTATAAAAGTAGTCAGTCAAACATATAACGACCTTGAAAGACGGGCAGGAGAACACCCAACTCGGCGATTGGAACCAATTTAAGGTCTTTAATAACGGCAATGTCGAAGACATCCGAAGTTTCTGTTTTTATCAGTGAGTTAGAGGTTGAGTAACCTGCACGCGAAGGTTGGGTTAGTCTGCGTACTTAAGTATTTTTCCTTTAAGTTCTTAATTCGACTGTTTTAAGCAGCGGGTTTGCAGTAAAAATCGCCTTGGCGAACGGTGGGTAAATTACGTTGAAGCAGCGACCTGTCGGGGATTTGTAGACCGATACCAGACTGGTCTGTCTCGTGTCAAAAACACCGAAGTTGATATAAAAAGCTTGAAGCGAACGGATGACTTTATAAAAGTATCAAGCAATACCACACAAACATCATCACGTTTGTTATCCCCGGTGTCTCTCGGTACTTGTTCGGCAGGGAATTGAGACTAAGGGGTGCCATCCACAGATGGATTATTGTATCGTTATTAGACTCAAGGAAATTTAAATAACTTTAATTGGTTAAAAGCTACCAAAATCTCAAAATAATAGGTATTTATCCGAAAAATTTAGAAATTTTATGTTTAGAAGCATTTAAAAACCTGAAATAAGGTCATTTCTTATTCTTTTTTACTTTGTTTCGTTCTATTAATATTTTTCTCAGCCTTTATGACCTTTTAAGTTACGAAGGCAATCAAATGATGCAGTCAAATTTCGTTGAACCAGAAAAGGCGTCTACCAAGAGGGTACGTTTGTAGTTGAAGAGGGGAGTTGTACACCGTGGCCTTGAGTTTGCGAGACAATGCTCTATCCACTGAGCTTCGATGGCAACGTACATTTTCGGTCGATAAATCGCGTATACAACTTGTGTTCCAGAGCACCATCCAACCGTCCGCTTTCAGATGCCCTCTAGCTTTACAGCGCGTCATTCACAGTACACTTTGCAAAAGTTGCAGTAGTCACCCTTCTTGTAGTGCACTTTGTAAGCGACCACTGCATGAGCTTCAGACAGCACAATGGGCGCATTATAATTACCTTTACGGTTGCCAAACTGCTTTGCCTTAAAATGTTTCAAGAGAAGGCGCAAGTAGTGCCAGTATTTTACTGGTTGTTTTAAAAACTATGTCGTTGCTATAAATGTTAAGGGTTGTGATGCTTTTGTGTCATCATGGCTGCAAAGAGATCGCCGGCGTTATTAGTTGGGATTGACGTGCTGGTAGCGGAGAAACAATTTTTGAGTTTGTTGAATACTCTTGGCAGTTTGCAGATTAGGTCTCGTCGCAGTTAGCGCACCTGCTGGGCCTCTCGTAAGCATCAGATTGCATCGTTATATGGTTTTTTCACTTGACGCAACGTGGAGCGATGATACTTCCTGTGCAGTCACACCTACACATCAGTTCAACGCTTTCTGGCGGGTAACAAGTGATTGGAATACGTAGTTGCAGGCCCTTTTCCGGGAAAGTGTTCAAAACTAGTACTAATGACCGCTTAATTCGTCTCTCGCCGGCCGACGTGGGGGTTGCGGAAAGTTAAGTTTTACAATATTACGAAGTATATAAACATGATATATATTGAGCACGTGACCAAGATCAAAGCTCAGACCTAAAAAAAGTGAACGCGACTCTACAATAAGCGCCAAAACAATTTAAAATGACAGTTTGCTTTAATAATTATAAACAGGAATCTCTATTTATACACGCCTAAGCAGTATAAATTTAGTTTGTCGCATCTAATCCTTTAGCTAGTCAAACTTTTTCAATTTAGTAAATAGTTAAATTCTTTTAAAAGGATATTAATACCGTAATAAGAAATAAAATTAAAAAAATAGTTAACAATATATGTGTAACTAAAGAAGATAGAGAAGTACAAAATACTAGATTTCGACTAAAAATTAGTAAAACGCGCCAAATGTTTTTAGTTTGTAGTTTTTGGTTATTATGTCGATAAATAGGAACCACTCTTTACATAGGAGGGATTTAGTTGGTACCCAGTTAGATGGTATTATTATTATTTGGTATTAATGAAGCGTAATTTTATTGTAGAGACCTTAGCGGTCTTCTTTAACAAGTGAGTATGCCTGTGATCGCATGTAGGGCGGCCGTATGCTGGGAGGCAGGTTCCAGGTTACAAATTGAAACTATAGAAGTGGCTCCACCTAAAGAAGGAGAAGTCCGGATTAAAATTGTTTCTACTAGTGTTTGCCACACGGATGAGTATACTCGTACAGGAAAAGGTTGTTAAGTCAACTTATAGCCTTAATAATTCTCTTGTTACTTTGTGATGCAGATCCCGAAGGTGTTTTTCCATGCGTTTTAGGCCATGAAGGGGCCGGAATTGTGGAAATGGTGGGCAAAAAGGTTGCTAGTTTAGAAGTTGGTGATCATGTCATACCGTTGTACACCCCTCAGTGCAAAGCCTGCAAATTTTGCAGAAGTGAAAAGACAAATCTTTGCAGTAAGGTATAATTTTTGCTTTATTGATTCAATATTAAGATCGTTGTCCGGTTTAAGATGCATTGCGCTTTTATAAGCACACATTAATACAAATAAGCACCAAATTAAACTTGCAGTTAGATATTAGTCTAAAACTTTGACCTAATATAAGAAGCTTTATATTAATAAGTTACTATTAGGCTATTAATGTTTTTCGCGTCTTGGACAATAAAATATATTTGTAAACTAAGAGTTTTAGTGCATAATATTTTTTCCGCTAATAGTCAAACAATTTTTACAAATCACCCGTAAGTTTTATTTTTTTGATCTAAAACATAAAGTTTAGATTGCTAAAACCTTGTCTGCTATGGAAGTTTTTAAGACCAACTTTATAATTGAATGAAATAATATTGCCTAAGAGTACTAGGCCTAGCCTTTAACTATTAGAATTTTTTTAAAAAGAAACCTTGTTAATCGCAAAGCTGCACTTGTACGTTTTTTTAATATATTTTTTTTCAAGTTATTACTGCATCTCTCCAGATTACGCTTCGAGTTAATAAAAAATCTTAAAAAGCAAGCTCTGATTTTCTTTTTACTCAACTTTTGCGTAGATAATCCATTATTGACGCCCATTTATATTGAAGCGGATGGCTACACGCCGGCAATATATATTCGTATTTAAAAGTCACTTGCACTTGTGGGAGTTAATCTTTCATCAAGTTGTTGTGTTTAATGACACCATGTTTACAGTTTTAGCAAACTTCTTGTGTGATTTACGACTTAAAGCCGTATATTTTTTATACAACATTTTAAAATTCTTCTTGTTTCAACGATCCTTCTAAGCTTTTACCTTCTGTATTCTAAAATTGCTTACTAATTACTGCTATTGCCTGGAGGTTTGGTTTTGCTAAATATTAACTTAGTAGGTCGCATAACTTTTTTAAAAAATTGTTTATTTTCTTAATAATTTGAGTTTTCGTAAATCGCACGAAGGAGTCGTACTGTTCTATTTTTTCACACTCTTAAGGGTTATCCTGTGTTAGATCGAGTAAATCATGATAAAAATAATCAATAAAGTTGTGTTGCGACTCTTGACTAAAGTTTCTGTAGATTCGAGAGATGCAGGGGAAAGGTTTAATGCCAGATGGAACAAGCCGTTTTCGATGCCGCGGAAAAATGCTTCATCACTTTATGGGATGTTCCACTTTTTCGGAATACACCGTATGTGCCGAAATTTCAGTAGCCAAAGTTAACAACTCTGCGCCTTTTAACCGCATATGTCTTCTTGGATGTGGAATAACCACTGGCTACGGCGCAGGTTATCCTATAGGTGAAAAACAATACTTTCAGGATAAATAAATGGTTTGCGCCCAGTTCTCAACACTGCGAAAGTAGAGCCGAAGTCCACCTGTGTAGTCTTTGGAGTAGGTGCCGTGGGTCTGGCTGTTATAATGGGGTGCGTTAAAGCAGCTGCTGCTCGGATCGTGGCAGTTGACATAAACGACAGTAAAAAGGAAATCGCAGAGAAGTTCGGCGCGACTGACTTTGTTAACCCACACTCGCATCCCGACAAGAAATTAAAGGATGTCTTAATCGTAATATTTATGTATATATTTTATTTTTTTTATCAATGTTTCGTAGGAACTTCTGGATGGCGGCGCAGACTATAGTTTTGAATGCGTTGGTAATGTAGAGCTAATGAGAACAGCGCTTGAGTGTTGCCATAAAGGCTGGGGCCAGTCAGTGATAATAGGAGTAGCCGCTGCGGGGGAGGAAATCTCTACACGACCTTTTCAGCTTGTGACCGGCAGGGTGTGGAAAGGTCTTCTTTTCGGAAACTCCTGCAACCAGTAGTCTGGTCATGCGAAATTACTTTTATAGGAAGCGCTTTCGGAGGATTCAAAAGTAGGGATTCTGTGCCTAAGCTTGTTGACGAATATATGGATGGTCAATTAAAAATAGACGAGTTTGTGACGCATGAATTTGGATTTCAAGATATAAATAAGGCTTTTGATGTTGCGCGCGACGGAGGAGCTATTCGATGCATCGTCAATGTGCAGCAATAGTGTTGCTTATTGGTCTTACAATGGGGAGCTATGACCTCTTGTGTTTTAAGTTAATAAAAAAGATAACGTTCGAGCCTATTGCAATATAGCTCAACCAATAGCTTGAATTTGTAATTATTTTAATAACCTCAAGATCGCAAACGTTTACTTTTACAAATTAGTATTTTATAAGTATTTAATTTTTGGGGGGGACTTCTTTTTTTATTTGGTGCGCAGAGCTTGTATAGTTTGTAAGCGAGAGGGGAGCAAGTAAATTAAACACACGTACTTTTGGCTTTAGGATTCGTTTGAATTAGAATTATATTCTATTTGTACGCATACGTGAAATCCTAGATTCCTCCTGAATAAAAAGTTTAGTTGTTTTTATGTTATATAAAAGCCCTACCTACTTAACAAATTTAGACCTTTGATGCTAGCGCAAAATAATTTAGTGAAACCCTTATTCTTCTCTCTACCTATTTCGCCTTAGAACGCTATAGTTTAGTCCACTATACCGTACGATAGTAAGTAAAACTAAATTGTTATGCAAAGTTAACTAAATTTGCTTGCTCTTTGTCATAGTGTAACTGTTAAGTGACCTAAACTTAATGAAAAAGTTATTTAAACAAGACAATTAGTAAATGGAATTAAAAATAGCTGAGTGGTTGGGTTTAAGCTGAAACGTAAGCAAGTCATCTTAAATCGTCGGCCCCGTTGTTTATTTTATTTTTTAACTGCCACGGTACAGCATTTTTGGGTTGTTAGAACGGTGCTATGTAAGTCAAATTCCAATTTAAACTTAAAAACGCGAGCAATATTGAAAAGTATTGATAAAGAATTTTTTTATTGTAAGTGGTGCAAGAGTAAACATTCTGTTTAACTTAACTTTCATGATATATTAAAACGATTGAAGCGAGACCGAGAACCGAAGTGTTATTCATTTCAATATTATTTGTGCTAAAAGAACATTCGTAAAATAGCTTTTATTACTTGTTTATGCTTAATATTAAAGATAAAAGCACTGCTATTGCATAAAGAATGATTCTCGCAAGATAAAAAAATTTATTTTTTCCGCGCTGGCTTACTACAATCGATTTGTATATTGAAATAGCTCTCACTACTCAAGCTGTATTTTCAATTTTTGAAGAAAGTCGAAGAGGTATTTTATTTTATTTAATATAACGCTGGGAGTCCTCTATGTTGCTAAGATTGAAAGTCGGAGAAGTATAAGCATTACTAATAAAGTTTAAAGAGTTTTTATATAAAACATTGTTACTTTGGCTATTAACAATATTATTGGCAACACTACTACGCGTCGATATGACAACCCAGGCAGTTTGCATTGGTTTTTTCTTTCTTCTTGCGCGTATACTAACCCTCGTCGAACTACAGCGCCTATATTATAACTTATAAAACTAATGCTGTAACATCGCTGCTGAAGCTGGGCGAGCGTTAGACATTACATAAAATATAAAAGCTCAAAAGAACGCAGCCCTAAAAAAGCAGCGGCCCACTATTCTATAACACCGAAAGCAAACTCTTAAACCAGGCGTTGACCGCACTCAAAGCACTTAAGTTGCGAGATGAAATCTTTCTTTGTGCGCCCATATTACTTGCACTTGAATATTGACTAGTTCTACCGCGTTCCCTTAACGGTAACACTGAAACCTCAGCATTTTAATTAAAAGAGGTAACGCGTTCTATACTTGTGGTAACCAGGGATATCCCGTAGTGCAATACTATTAATATTCCATTTCTTTTCGTACCTCCCTAGGTAGTGGATTTAGATAATATTTAATAATACCCAACTTCAATAAAGTGGTAAAAATTCTACTTAATTTCTAGACATTCGAACTCGAACTACATTATTATTTTCGCTGGGAGTTCCCAATACTATATGCTTTTGTCAATTTTGACTCCTTATTTCGTTCATTTTATCGTTAAAAGTAACTGTAGGAATATTGTATTTAGCACTTGGCTGTTACTTTATAATTATTAGTATTATTATTATAAATAACTTTATTTATTTTCGCGGCCTACAGGGTTATTAAGGCTATTAGCAGGGTTTATCACTACTATATATTTTTATCTGGTAAGCCTTGGTAAATGAATATTATCACTCTTTTTATAAACGGCTGGTCCGCACGATGATCAAAAAATTGTTTTTAGCCGATAAATTTATTTCTTTAGTTCCTTTATCGATTTCCGCTAGCGTTGAGGATCTATAAAAGGGGTAAAATTACAAGGCTAGTATTATTCTTTTAATTTTTTTTAAAGCTTTAAGATTTTTTCGAGGCTGTATCAGCATTTCGAGCTTTCTGCTGCAACTCAAAAAAGAAAGAAGAATAGGAAAAAAAAAAAGTATTAAACAAGTACTAGATATAAGAAAAACTCTAGAAAATAAATAAAAGGTTAATATATAGTAAATCATATAATATGGATTAATAACTTACAGTTATTAAAAAAATATATCCTTATATGTTCTAATATGCCGTAAGCACACACCGCTATGCCCTAAATGTTAGGGCACTTAAGATATCGACCACACACTCCGGCCTAAGGGGCGCACAATAAACAATAGGGGCCCTCAAGCTTGGCTAAAACTTTAGAGTGAGAAAAATTATACAAACATATGAGGGCACTCGATATCAGCTGAAGATTCAGACTGAAAGATACTACAAAGTCATTTAAGGAATTCTCCGAACCGGGATTGTGAGTCGGCTTCCTTAACTCAGCAGTTAAAGCGTTGAGACACAAATTCAAGGTCGTGGGATCGAATCCCACAAGCACGATTCTTTTTAATGGTTCTCTATTGGGGTATAAATGTAACCGTGCCTTTATAAATCCTCATATACTGTCAGTCATTACGCCCTGTTTACCTTATTTGAAGCCTCACTATCGTACTAGGAACTTTTGTACAAAAACCTACATCACAGTCGCTGCACATAAATAGGGAAGTTATTATCCGTTCAAGACCAAATTTGCAAAATGTACACCAGTTAAAGGGTTAGGAGGGGTCTTCTTGGTTTCTCACCTATTGGCCACGTTGTTAGCTAAAATTTAGTATGATCACTTGCCATAATTGGGCTGGGAGACTCGGAGCTGAGTTCAGATATTACAACAATTAAGTAGAACTTCGTAATATTGGCCATATATAAAGTTCTCTCTGTAACGCTTATAAACCTAGTATTTTTTATGGATTAGCATTACTAGAATACTATAAATTTCTTTAAAAAGGTAACCATTATTTTTTTAACTGCCTTTTGGGATGTATTTTTGGTAACTTGTATATGGACACCTCCAATCAAAATTACATTCAAGCCAGGCTGTTGATACCTTAAATACAGACAGTGGGTTAGTAACAATTGGCCCACAAATGTCTTTTGAAAAAAAGTCGAAGCTTAGAAGTATATCTTGCGATGATTTTACCTCGCATGAAATGGAACCAAAAGTTCGATGCTTTGATCATTTGAGTAAAGGTGTTGTTAAAAATGAAGCACACTTGAAGAAGTTGTTAATCAAAATGGATGAACTCTCTTTAAAGAATGGTCTTTCATATCAACTAATTCCGGCTGGAGAGGAATTTTTTTACAGCCCGCCAAAAAACATTAAAAATATGGGATTTGGGCTAAAGACCGTAGTAATTATAAAAATTTATCCTTTTAACTATAGTAAACTACATCTTAGTATGAGTTTAATATCCTTTTTTGAAGATTTCATATTTTTTATACTTATAGGGTGATTGCGGGGTGGAATCTTCAAAATATCAGCTCATTGAAGAATATGAAAGTGAGCTATGTTATTTATTAAGAACATGTTTTAATACGGAGACTAGAGTGGAACACATGCCGTACATTTCTTAATAATATTTTTTAAAGGTATAAGGTATTGTTATTGTCACTGATACTATTATGAAGAAACTTACCTGCCGAAGATTTTATATTTTTTATGTCAACTTTTTACTTTCGTGCTTTTTCCGCAGCAAGTTTATGAAATGCTTATATGCTAGTTTTTAAATATTTTATTTTTTTGCAAGTCGCTCAAGAAGCATGAATTTATTTGTAAATTAAAACTATACTCACTAATTAAAAAAGTCGCTACCTCTGTATATATATTTATTATTTTTAAATAATTCTAGTAATAAATTACCTACCAAAACAAAATTAATCTCTAGCTATTAGAATTCGAGTTTGGTAATACGAAAACGCTTTTATTTTCACTTCTATTAGATGTTTTTGACCACTAAAAACAGCTACGCAGTTTCTTTAATACCAAAAGACAGTGAGATCCTATGTTTATGTACTTGGTTTACTTTTTTGTATATTCGTCGCCTTTACTTCGAGAAAATAATTCCGTACGTTTTTAATATTTATCATTCTCGATAAAATTACTGTTATTTTTATTAGGGTTAGCTTATCTCATAAGCGCTGGGATTTACTGTTAGCACCATTGTTTAGCCTCCTTAGTTACTTAATATGTAACTGTCTTAGTTTTATATAAAAGCCGGCTTACAATTGCTAAAATTAACTTAATTAACTGCGTTTTGCTATTGATTGTAATAGAATCCTATTATAAATTTTACTTTTAAAAATATTGTAAATTTATCCTGTTATTATTTAAAGTTAGCTGCTTCTTTAACATTTTAACATTAAATAATTCTAGAATTACTTACTTTCATTACTTAGAAGTCTTGAAGCCTTTATTATAAGTTAATAATACTTTAATACTACCATAAAGTACATCTTTGTTAACTCAAAGATTAAAAAACTAAAAAGTAATCAAAAATAATGAATACAAACTTTTAACTAAAAAAAGTGCACACCTTGATAATTTTGAAAGGGTAAGATTTGTATTTTAAATACCAACAAGTTATAATTTTACATTATAAGGAGAACACACTAACAAGCAAGCTGGCGAGGAGCCGGTAAGGGTGCTAAAAATGAAGAGTCAAGGTAAAAGGTCGCACCGGGACTCGAACCCGAATCTCCAGATTCAGAGTCTGACGTGCTAGCCGTTACACCATGCAACCTGAGGACAAGGGTCACTTCAATTAGGGCTACTTATAAATTATTAACTCTAAAATATTAACGATATGGTTTTGTGCAAACTCCTTAATCACCACAGGTGTTAGCTTGTACTTCCACTGTTGACAGCGCTAATGTGCAGTATAAATTTATATTATTAATATATAGATTAAGGTTTTAACATTTGCTTCTCGTAGTAATATGTTTTTACTAATAATTATTACTTTAAAAGCTTTAAGTATCTTCGCTTTTAAGGCATAAGTACTTAGCGCTGGTGTAGTTTGTAATCTTTTATCATTAATTCCAGGCGGTGTTTTAAAAAAAAGTAAAATGAATTTAACGCTCTAACAAGTCGAAGCTCTAACAAGTCGAATATAAAAAAATTTTAAATCTGTGAAAAATACAAAGCATAGGAGAGGTATCTTTTTTATATAAAATGCCGATAGTCACACGATTGAAATAAGTAAAAAGAAAGCTATGTGGAAAAAAACTGAGTTAAAGACAAGTTATTAAGTAATTAATGTGAATGTTAGCTATTAAAAACACCTATTTACAAACAAAACTTGAAAAGATTTGAAAAGATTTGAAAAGATTTGAAAAGAAACTTTTTTCCATCTTTTAATTTCAATATTTTTTGTACTACAAAGACAGGAACTTTTTAAAATGTTTTTTATTGTCGAGTTACTAAAAAGAATTTCTTAATTAAAATTATATACCCTCTTAAAGTAAATAAGAAAAAAAGTACTTTTTACTATGCTAACATAAATTAAAATCAACTCAGTAGTACCCGATAAAATATGAAAATTAACAGAAACTTATATAGTTATGCAAATTCCACTATAAGTATTGCTAACAAGATAATAGTGTTCAAAGTTTCTGCTTATGCGAATAAAATAGTAAACTTTCCTTAATCTTTGCAACTATAATGAGCAAATTTCAAACTAATAAAGTTTAAAATACAAATCACTCTGCAAGTATGTGCAGAGAAGTTCACTGAACTAAGTTTAAAACGTTATATAAATATCATTTTTATGTTACAGTTTAGCATAAAGTTGAAAATTAAATTCTTAAATCTTTTTTGATTTAGTTTATATTAAAGATGAAAGACAGCTAGATTAAACATTTAAAAACTGGTATGTAATGAGGCGAAAGTTTAGAAATAATGTGAATAGTAGGTCGGTTAAAGAAAGACCCATTTTTTTTAAAGAAAAAGGAAAGGCAAAGAACGAAAAACGCAAAGGGGCGATCCGGGAATCGAACCCGGGACCTCTCGTACCCGAAACGAGAATCATACCGCTAGACCAATCACCCTCGCAAGTAGACAAACTAAAAATTAATTATTTGAAACCTAGGACTACTTTTTCAGTAAACCCCAATACCAATGCACTTTTACTTTTAAATTATTTGCATCTGCGGAATTGGAAATAAGGGCTATTTAAGAAGCGACCTCAGGTATGCCTCACTCGGAGCTTTCCTGTGCCTAAAAGTGATTGCCCTATCCTGGGGGCTGAGTAAATCATGTATTAGATTTAAAGCATAAAAAGCAGTAAAGAAACCCCCTACTGACAGGACCAGAAGTACTTATAATGATATATAAACCATAGCCGAATCGGAACGGCCATCTTGAGGCTCGAGCTTGTGTTAGCTTGCAACGTTTTTATTTAATTGAGTTAAGCAGCTCGGGCATCTAAGGCTCGAGCTAAGACCACAGCGATGTAGGCTATTATCCGGTCATGCCTTAAGTTAAGTTACTCCTCAAATGTGTAAAGAGTCTGCCTTTTACTAGGAGAACTATGCAGGATTGCTGATAACATTCGACTGATAGCTTTAGTTAAGTTATTTTTCAATAAAGGCAAGTACACTCTTTAGTGGAATAAGGATTGCTCTTGTTTTTAGGGTACCCTAGTAAAGTGGATGCGACTTATACCAAGTGCCACTCTTGGATCGGCAATAAGGTAGGAGACCAACCCGTGGAGCCTAGAGTCACAGTGGACGAAAGGTAATAAAAATAAAGCTTACAATTATAAGGATTTAAACAGTGGAGTCGAAAAAATACTAAAAATTGAATGTAAACAAAAGCTAAAATATAGGGATTCGATAAGGGCTGGTCCAAACCCTCGTCAAGATGTTCGAGAGGCTCGGTGGTCGCCACAAGGAGTTCGCGGCCGTTTATTGTAAAATCCCCGTGCTCAAGGCTTTTTAGAATTCTATCGATGTGAATGTCGTTGCAAATATGAGGCGATCCCAGTTCAGTGACGTCCTCTTTCTGCTAAGAAATTTAAAAAAAGCAGCTGTGACAAATACAAAATAAAATAAAAAATAATAAAACTTTTTTTTCTTTATTAATTTCATCTTTAAGATGCGGATCACCACGGGGTCTCTCAGATTTATCAATTGGGGTTTCTTCGTGATTATTAAAAAGATTGGTTCTTATATTATCCTTTTTCTCTTCTTTAACGTTTCCTTTAAGCCCGTCAGAAAAAGAATCTTGAGGCAACGGCTCCAAAAAGATGATCTCTTTAAATCGACTGTCAGCAAAACCGACTGGCTCCCCAGCACGCGGCCACGCTAGTCTTCCCTTCCGCACGCTGGTAACAGAAGTCTAGAGATTAAACTTTTTTTAAATTTCTAAAAAAAGAAAAAGGATCAAATATTAAAACTTTTTCTCCCGAAGAAAATTTCGTGCAAAGAATGTGAGCTGGTTTTTCTTTCAGAATCTCCTTTCGACGGCCGGAATGTTCCGGAAGCTGATCGAAAAAACTAATAAACCGTAACTAAAGTTGTTCTGAATTAATCTCATTTCGATTTCGCACAGCACCTCGAAGCTTCGCTTTCTAATTTAGTATATAAGATCCAGAAGCTCTGCCTCCCCAATCTACGACACTCGGACTTGGCATGATTTATACTTAGATGGAGGGCATTCTTGATGCTTTCGATGCATTTAGAAAGAATGGAAAGCTCAAAAGTGTGTAACGCTTCAGCCTTAAGATATATGTAAACGTAGTTAGAAACAAGCCCTTACAAAAATTTAACTAAATTTTGTTAAGATCAGAATCAAAGGTAAAAACAGGCTAATTCCGTACTAGAACTTTTAATAAAACCAGTAAAATACGAGTAATTCCGAGCAATAAACGGAAATGGAAAGATCTTTGGAGGTGAGTTTCTCTTCAAGTATGTTTATTATTTTGTGATGAGAGCAGAACTTCATAATCTTTAAGATTTATATAATTTTCGATTAATATATACCACTCAAAGGAAAATATAATACTTCTTACTTGCTTAATAGCGTTGAAAGCAGAATATACAAAAATCTATTTTTGTTTAAAACAAGTGTTACTATTAATTCCGTGATAGTGGAAATATAAAAGAGAAATAATAGAAAGAACAGCAACAAGTCTAACTTTCTGTCTTGTAAGAAGAGGAATCAAGCAGTAGACCGTTGCTTGTAACAAAGGCTCAAACCGTCTCCCTTTAACAATTTATATTTTAATTTTAAAAAAAAAAAATATTATAAAGCTAAAAAAACAAACCTAAAATTAAGGCGACATGGGCCGTAGCTATACAGGACTCCCTACTAAGTTGAGAACGTAAATCTCTGACCTAACCAATTTAAACATAGTGGAAAATTTTAATAAACAAAAACTTGTTATATTATAAAGAAGTTAACGAGCACACCACAATAAGAAAATCGGCCCATATTTTGCTAAGAGCGGGTATAAGGTTGTTGTGCTGGGCGTATCCCTTAATAATACCTCTAAACCTGAGAAGAGCTAGACAAAAAAAGAGATAAAAGTGTTGTATAAATAAAATCTTTGACAGAAGAACCAAGTTTTCTTTGCTCCCATGCTAGGGCAGTATCTATAAATACGGTAGACAAGTCATTAAATTCTTCACTGAGACACTTATTTGTCTTATTAGAAAGTTTTGTAGACAATTAAAACCAACAAAGTTTAAAGGAAATACTAGTCTATTATCAACCAAAACAGGTTCTATAATGTCCAAGTTTTCAAGAAGAAAATCTTTTTCGGATTCTTGCTTTATTTTATCCATTGCAAGACAAACGTGAGAAAGAAGAGCAAAAACTAAATGTTTACCAGTACTAAACCGCTTACACCCTCAATTATCTTTTTTTATAACTAAAGCATTGAAGAGAGAAGGGCTAGAGCTTTGTTTCGGTCTTACCAAAGGGTTCGGAGTTAAGAAAAGTTTAGGTATTGCCTATATTAATATTATTTTTATATTTCCTATTCATATTCATATATGGCGTTAGTGTAGGGCTCTTGTCTGCTTAAACCGTTTTCCTTTACATTTTCTATGAGTGTAGAATAACTAGGCATGAGGCAGAATGAAGAGTAAAAATTGCAATAAGTGTATAATAGAAAGCAAATTCCGTGCTTACCCATGTTAATGAAAGTGTGTTAACTTCTATATTTAAGCGTTAATCTACTCATTGCTTAAACCCATAGGGATATAAGAGAATAATTAATAGACATGCTTCTCTATCAAAAATTTACATAAAAGCTCAATTTTTTTTTTTTAAATTAAATAAAGCGTTTAATCATTGTGAGATTAAATTTCAATTTTTAAATGCGGAAAAAAAACCTCGGGGAAAGGAGAGGGGGCGGTTAGTTTACACTCTCAGAAAATGCATTTAGCTAGTTGCGGTCCCTAAATTATTATTCATAAATGCCTTTTATAAATTAGGAAAAGGATTGTAAGGCGGATAAAAAAAAGTAAAAGTTTAAAAAGTTTAATTGTTAACATAATATTTATTATTTAACCCCCAATTAATCTTGGCTCTTGCATGTCATGTTTATTACGCATTCCCTCTCGCAAGCTACTTTTATTGGTTGATAAGCATTAAACAAAAGTTTTTGTTAGCAATGTAGATACTATATTGAGCATTGTTTATTAAAAATAAATTTTAATTGTGTTACACCACCGTTTTCTAAAGGCAATGAATCTATAATCTTTGGAGGACTATTTCGTTAGTAAAAAGGTAGAAGACAATTCCCGTGAACAACGGGATACTTTCACATAATAAAATTATTTAAGTCAAAACTTGCAGCGCTATAAAAATAATGCTCTTCGTTTTTTTTTTTTTTTTTTTTTTTCAGATTTAATTTTAAAATAGATCCTACGGAATATAAGAAAGTAGGTGACTAATACTCCTGTTACTTGATTAGAACTTTTTATAAAAAAAAAAATTAATTGCAAAGGAAGTTAAAAAAGTAGGTTTCTAATACCCCTGTTACACGGTGAGAAACTTTTTCTTAAAAAAAAACCAATTGCAAACTATTGGTCCACAAAAGGTATATATGTGAAATGCTCACTAATTTGCTCGGTAGTTTTTTCCAGTCATGTGTGGTGTACTGGCCGTCTTGAATGCCTGCGGGAAGCGGGCAGACTTACGCGCTCTCGCCTTGCGGCAGGCTGAGCTTTTGAAACATAGAGGACCTGATAGTTATGGCGTGAATATTCAGAAAACTATAAAAGGTATGCAATAATTTTTAACTATAGACAAAGCTATTGCTAAACTTAGAACGTCTTAAGTCAACTTGCTTTTTAGCCTTCATTTTTTTTATTGATAGAAAACTTATACTTTTTACCTTTAGGCTATAATTGCTTGGTGCACAAGCGTTTGGCTATTATTGACTTGGAAACAGGCAAATTTATATTTTTATAGACGTTAAATTATGAAAAAGGCACTATTTTTATAATAAATTTATAAAATATAAATTCAAAATACACCAGGGGATCAACCCTTGTTTAGTACTGACAAGTCTTTATGTCTTTGCGCGAACGGAGAAATTTATAACTATAAAAAACTCTCCTCTCTTTATCTTAGTACTGTAAACTTTGCAACTTCTTCGGACTGTGAAGTTATCGTTCACCTGTACGAAAAGTTTGGCAATGACTTTGTGAAATATTTAGACGGCATGTTTAGTTTTGTGATTTCTGATTCGAGAACAGGTAAATGTTTTAACTTTTTTGGTTCTTTTCTCTTCTGACAAGAATTAGGTGAATATTACGCAGCGAGAGATCCCATCGGCATCACTTCTTTCTACTACGGCTATGATAAAGAAGGGAAAATGTGGTTTGCTTCCGGTATAAGCCACTTTATCGTGTTACTTTTTTATAACTAGTTTTTTTTTTATAGAATTAAAGGCTCTACAGGACGTTTGCGTTAAGATTAGTGAGTTTCCTCCTGGCTGCTACTACAGTAGCGTGAAGGGCGTTTTTGTTCCTTATTTTAAGCCTCTTGTAAATTTTTTAAAATGCTTTCTCCGAGCTATTTTTATGATGTTTGACTTTACTTAGTGGCACTCAGAGAATTTCTTACCGGAGCCTCAAGAACTCCATCTGGAGGTAATACGCGAAGCCTTAACTGCCGCAGTTAAAAAGCGGTTGATGACTAGCGTACCTTTCGGTGTGCTTCTCTGGGTTTGCACTGTATTCTTTTTCCTAAGATCGTTCGTTTGTGTGCCAGGCGTGTTACTTTCGGGGGGTCTTGACTCCTCACTCATCGCTTCTATTGTCTCTCGTTTTTTTAAAAACGGTTGGATTTTTTTTAAAAAAAAAAAAGAAATTTACGAACTAATTTATTGTACGCGCAGATACCGCTAAACTCCACACCTTTTCTGTGGGTTTTCCTAACTCGCCTGACGTCAAGGCTGCGAAGGTGGTGGCCGACTTTTTAGGCACCAGCCACCACTCGTTTCAGTTTTCCCTGCAGGAGGGATTGGAGGCAGTGCCAGGTTGGTACACACTTATTACCGAGACTGACGCACTTTTCAAATTTATTTTTTAACAAAGCTGTGATTTACCATTTGGAGTCGTATGACGTGACTACCGTGCGGGCGTCCGTCCCGATGTTTTTGATGTCCCAGCGCATTAAGACATCGGGTTTTAAGATGGTTCTTTCTGGTGAGGGCTCTGACGAAATCTTCGCTGGGTATCTTTACTTCCACAAGGCGCCCAGCAAGGTTTCCTGACTTTTTTAATTTCTTTAAAGTTTATTTGCTTTAACTTAGTTGTACAGGAGGAGCTTCACAAGGAAACAGTCAGAAAAGTTAAGGCGTTGCATGCGTATGATTGTCTGCGGGCTAATAAGGCCACTCTCGCTTGGGGCCTAGAAGCACGTGTCCCCTTTTTGGATACACAATTTCTTGAAGTCTGCATGAGCTTGGGTGAGCCTTCCAGAGACTTGTGATGTTTTTTTTTGATAATATTATAACTCCTGCTTATAGATCCCGCACACAAGATGGTCAATCCTCAAGAAGTAGATTCCGAGGGGAGGAAAAAGATTGAGAAATACATTCTCAGGAAAGCGTTTGATTGTCCAGAACAACCCTACCTTCCTGAAGAAGTTCCCTTTTTTTATATATACAAAAATCTATACCCCAGCTAATTAAGCGCAGATCCTCTGGCGACAGAAAGAGCAGTTTAGCGATGGCGTGGGCTACGGTTGGATCGATTTATTGAAAGAGTTTGCGGAAAAGGCCATCACCGACAGGATGCTTGCCGACGCAAAGTTGAGGTAACCCCTCCCCCCACCCTGGCCTTGGCCTCTTCGCGCTCTGGCTGGCGCATTGACGCTTCTTTATGAGGTTTCCCTTCAACACGCCGCTGACGAAGGAGGCCTACTACTACCGCAGCGAGTTTGAGCGCCACTTTCCCGAGCCCCAGACGGCCGAGCTTGTACCTGGAGGCCCGACGGTTGCTTGCTCGACTTCCGCCGCAGTGGAATGGGACGCGGTAATTTATATCCTATCGCTCACCGCTACGCGTGGTTAACCGGCTGCTACACGTGGTAAAAGGCCTGGATAGCGAATCTTGATCCCTCGGGCAGAGCTGTGTTGGGGGTCCATGGCGCGAAGTCTAAGGTTCCTCGAGTTTGATGCACCCATTAGTTTTTAATAATATAAAGATCACCAGTTGTACTTTCCCGCTCTTGTTTATGCAAGCTTTTTAGTAATCTTCCACACTTCCTATGGTGTATTGTGGGTAGACTTGGAGTGGGCCATGCGGGTTGTGTATACCTGATAGACACTTCTTTCGTAATTTTGAACGAATTGCGGTATACTGCTGGTGTTAATCGGCTCAAAATGCAATTCAAATTCTAATAGCAGTGTAAAAAAGTAGTCGTAGCACGGGCTCCCCACTGATAAAGTTTCCTTGACAAAGTTGATCCTTGTAGCGGAAAAAATTGGTTTCAACGAGTCTGCAAATTTCGGTGGGCTTACCTTTTTTCCAAAGACACGTAAAGAGTTTTTTCCGTGCCTTCAAGAAAGTTATTAGCTTGTTTAACGAAGTGGCGGGTGAGCTCGTTGTCGTAAATCACTAGCAAAAAGTTTTTTTTGGTAACAAAGTAAAAATTCAGCCAAAAAGAGGTACCATCGCCCGCCACTAGAACATCAAAGTTCTGGTAAAAATTCGCCATCTCCTCTCTTTTCCAAGAAAACTTTGACTTTCTGCTGGAATAAAAGCGTCGATAAGGAAAGGCCATAAATAACGTACTTCATTTGGTTTATGAATTTTTTGTCGGTGATATCTTCAGCCCAATCCATTCTTCTAACCTCGACTGCTGGTGCCTCCTTTATTGGTGAGTAGAATATTATACGAATTTAGTAGTTTTTTAGTCTACTTACAATTAAGCCAGAATATCCACACCAATAACTGTTTTTGATAATGTTCCTGAGACAGTTTTCGAGAACTTTTACCTTTAAGTCTTAATTATAGAAAGCTTTCAAATAAGGTACAAACTAGATTTTTGATTGGAAACTATAAACAATCCAATCTTCCTTCATATTCAACTCGAGCAAAAAAAAACTGGTTTCTATAAAAATCCAATAACCTGTACAGTTTGCGTTTGGTATATAGTCTAAAGATAAATATAATAACTAAACTTGCACTTTTTAATTTTACTGAATAATTATCGGTTTGAGTTAAGTATATATTGGTCAATCCGCAACAATCACTGTACACAAGGCGTATAAGTTCTAACCCGTACAGTAAACTTTTTTAGCAAACGCTGACAGTACAATGGAAACAAGGCCGGTCCCTGCTCCGAGTTCTAAGACACTTTTCCCATAAAAAATTTCTGCTAACAAAAAAATTAATAAAGTAATAATATAAAGTAAAATATTAGTATAAAAAAAAAAATAACTAAATTTTTAATCTAATTTGTTTTTCTTGGACTGTTTGTTTACGTATCGCTTAAAGCTTAACAAGTGGTGCAGCCTACCGGGTTTGTGTAGAATTAGATCACACATCACCAAGCTCCCTGCCCATATCTAGCAATTTAATATTTTTATTTTTTATTTAAAATTTTATTAAAATAATTATCAAATACATTACCTGAAGCCCGACCTTCTGAAGGCTCGTTTTCTTACAGTTACAGAGAGTTATTATGCTAGGAAAGCGCCAAACCCCTTGTTAATTTCTTTTTACGAAAGCTAAGTAAATACATGTCATTAAAAAGATACTAGTATTTGACAACTGAGTATCGAGGGAGCTTCGACAAAGTTTAAGTGTACTGTAAAAATATTCTATTTAAAGTTAAAACAAGTTATAGTTTCACAAAATATCTTTAAAAAGTACTTTCTCTATGATTTACGGGATCTTTGTTATTATTATTATTTTTTTTTCTGGATCGCAATATACCCATAACCTTTAACTTTACTGAGCACAAATAATCCAGTTAAACTTGTAATAGTAGATCCTCAACCTTTTTTAAGGCTCCAAGCCCATTTAGTAAAAGCTCGGTTTAACTGTATTGTTTATATTAATGAGGGTTGAGTCATTAAGAAAACATTTGGGTCTCTAGGTTTGTTTTTTTCATTAATATATAACTTTTTCGGGACTTTTATCGAGTTAAAAACTTAAAATGGTCGAACTCTCAAGCGGAAGTAATCGCAGCCCAAGTACATTCCAGTCATGAATCGATAATTTCTTCAAATTTTCTCTAAGTGGGCTCCGGTAACGTTCCCCATCCCATGGCTCGTATATAAGCTCGCTCCCTATATACTACATTCCTAGTTGTCTTTTTTTCAAAATTGCTCTAAGCTTTTTTTAAGTTTAATTTTTTGTTTCTTCAATATTATCTATATATTAGCTCTAAAAGAATTAAATTGGGGGCGCTTACTATCTTCAAAGAATCTTACGGTCATGAGGTCGTAATACTAATGACCAAGAAATTAAACAATATCGCAGTTAGAATAGTATTTATGCACTTATATAGCTCGGTTAGGGTTATTGCACATCTCTTTTTCGTTTTTTAAAGGCGTTTTTGCAATTAATAGTGCAGCACGCATATTTTGGGTTAGTGACCAATTTTTAGTATATTAAGCAACTTCTTTATAAATAACTGTTACTATTTTTACTATATATTGAAAGTACATGTAGGAGCTTCTATAAGCGTAGTTATGAAAAATAAATTTTATTGCTCTTAAGTATTATGAGTTAAAAAAACTTTAGGTTTCAACGGTCATGGTAGACTATCGAGGAAGTGTTTTATTAAAAAAGATATCCAAATATAATATGATGACTTATATTTTACCATAGTTTGCTAGAGTTATCAGGGTTGACATGAATTAAATTTTTTAACTAAGTGGTTGTTAAAATTACATTAATGTGCAAGGAAAGATTTGTGGTGCTCAATAGGTATTCTTACCACGCCAAAAGGTTGACATTTACCTAAAGAGGGCAGAAAATTGTTACTATGATATCGAGTTCTCTTTGCCCGCCCCTCTGATACGTAGTCTCACTGTCTTCCTCCGGTCAAAAAGGGTAATGGTAAGGGATCGGCTTGCATGGTACAGAAAGACGCTCGCCTTGTTCCGCTTTCAGTAACCTGTGTGTCTTCACGCAGGGAATTTTGCCACCAGTTACCTGCCTGCCTAGTTAACTTACCTAATACCGAAAATAGTGTGCCATAAAGACTTCATAAATTGCGCTAGGGTAGTTAATTTAGTGCCCTAATGAGCAAATAATTAGGCGTTAATTTTCGTAGATTGGCAGCGTCAGCTCGTCAGGCAAGAAACGCAATCTCTCCACGGGTTGCCCCGGTCAATGTGAATAATGCGTTATGGGTATACGGTTCGATGGTCGGGACGGCACTCAATCCAACATGGCGCCTCCCTAAGGTGCTCTCTAAAGGTACGGACGTCGTAAACAGGTCTCGAAGAATAATTTTAGTTCGCAAAGGTTATCCTCGGCGTAGATAGGCAAGTAGTTCAATTATACATTAAACATATCAATATTCGTCGAAAGGCGACTATCCTTTGAGACGGCATTACTTACCTCATGCACTAGGGATACTCGTTCCTATGACATTTATTCCAAATAAAGTTTAATAATATTGTTAAATCTCCATTTCATTCTGTTAAATTTAGATGCACAGACTTCCAAAGGGTAACTTAGTTGTATAACGTTGCAAAACCACCATACTTCACAGAGGTTTATGTCATGTGTCTTTATGTAAAGTTTTTAACTTTAACCCTCGACTAAGTAAATTTTGTAGTTTTACTTATTAACGACGTGAGCGTGTAGAGCAATAGTTTTGGTTTAGTAGGTCTATTTTAGCTAATTATTTTTAAAAGTTAGTAATAACACATGCACGCCTAATAATGCAACAAGGATCTGTAGGTGATCTATCATTAGGAGAAAGATTATCTAATTTTCGTTCAAGATACAAGAGTTTTTTGCCTTCGTGTCAAAATTTTAAAAACACCGATCCTGATCTTGAGCACATTGACTTTTGGGGAAAACCTTGGGACTGGCTTCCTTCTCTTGACGTTTTTTTAAAGTTTAGCTCGAAGGAAAGAATACCTCGTATATTTAATGTAATTCTATAACATTTACAACCAGAGTTTTTTTTTATTTTCTTTCTTTTCTTCAGCGTCTTCACATAGGCCAGTTAGTTGAAGGCTTTATTGAGGATAATTTGTGGGACGTTACTTTATCAGCTTTAATTTTTGAAATTTTTCCGATTTGTGCTTGCGGAATTTCGAATTGTAGTGAAAAAACTGGTTTTTCAAGTTCTAGACGCCCTTGCCGTGTTAACGACTTAGAAGGCCTCAATATAAAAGTAACAAGCAATATATACCTGTGCGACTTAATAGTCTTCTTTTTAAATTTTAAAGCAGATATTCATTTGTAATGATTTATCAGAAGTTCGGGCAAACTTTAGCGTACACAAAAAATTTTTAGAACAAAGTGAGCCAGGAGATCTTTTTAGGGGTTCTTTCACTAACGTTAGCCACTTTCGCCTAATAAGTTACTTCCTTCGAATATTAATCGAGGCTCCATTATTTATTACGAATTGGAAAGATTGGAAATTTGGGTCACTAATTTCGATTCTCGAAGCGTTCTTCCTTTGGTAATAGAACTTTAAGGAGGTTGTAACGCTGATAACTCTTTTATCTTTCTCATGGAGGGTTTTTTTACTCACTGTTTGGATTACAACGTTTGTTACAGGTACCTCAGCTTGCACTCTTCCTCTACTATTAAAACGCGTTTCTATATAAAAGTTATATTTATTAAAATTTTTCATATCTTTACTGTATTGTTACGATGCTCGCTTACAAGAAATACCTTATTTGAATAGGGATTTTGAGCGATACCAGGAAACCTTAACACGTTCACATGATTACCACAACTCTTTGTATTGCAGCGAACTTTTGTCAACGCTACAAGTCTGCAGAGAAAAGGACACCTTCCTGCTAGAGTCAAAGTCCATTTTAATTTATTTACACCCAGACGTCTTTTTTTTAAGGTTAAACTATCTTTACAAGGAAAGAATACCTAAAAGAAGACTCCTTTGAGGAACTGCGGAAACGTCAAAACATGGATTACGCCAATGAGTGGTACATTTACCCTTTTTGATCTTCAACTTTGCGAGGTACTCATATCAAGGCATTCTTTGCAAGCGTAAAAAGTGGCGTTGAGAGATTTAAGAGCGATGACGCGAAAGCTGCCTTGGGCTACTATTTAAAGGCTCTTGGTAGCATAAATTTCATAGCCTTTAACTTTCCTTGCTGTTATCTTTTAAAGAAATTGAGCCAGAGCACGCTGATGCCCTTGTGGCTCGTGGGGCCTTGTACGCTTTCTTTGTTATTAATATTAATAGTCTTCCGCTTCACTTGCATGCAGACACGCCAGCCAGTTTGACTTTAAAGCTGCCGAGAAGGACTTTAAAGCTGCTCTGCATCTTGACGAGTCTCACACTAACGCAAAAAGGTTCTTTTATAGTCAACTTTTCACTATTTTTTTGGCGTTCGACCCAACTTTTTTTTTTCTGACAAAGATATTTAGCTCGCGTTTATGAGGTGCAGGCCAGCCGACAAGAAGATAGGGGCGACTTGAGGGCAGCCGTGGACCTTCTGCTGAAATCTCGAGCGCTGTGCCCCCAGAATGCATCGACATCCCAGAAACTGGAGAGACTGGAAGGGATACTGTTGGAGAAAGTTTTACTGCCGGCAGCGTGTTTTCCTCTGATCTGTGACGCATTCAACGTGTAGGTGCGAAAAAGAGGACAAGAGCACGCATCGTCGCTGAAAGAAAAGTTGCTGCGGCTTGTAAACGACCCAGGCAGTATTGTAAGTTTATTATAAGGCTCTGCGTCTGGTTTACTGGGAGCTCCAAGCAGCACAAGTCCGTATTACACCGCAAAGCAAAAAGGAGAAAGAAATCAAAAAAGAAGTTTTATGAAAAAAGAAAAAAGCGACGTCAAAGCTCAAGTAGCAGTCCCTTTTCGACCTGACAATTCCACATAGTACTTAAATAAAACACGGTTATTAGGGCAACCAAAAGTATTATTAGCCTTTTTTAGGCGAATTTTAGGAGTATTCAATCCCTTTTTAAAACATCTTGAGACTTATTTGCTAGATTATCGAATTAAAAAGACTAAAAGCGAAAGATTGCCTTAAATTACCTTTTCGCAGTAAGGACACGTTCCAAAAAACATATGAAATCGCCGTTGCGTCGTTGAAGAAGTCTTTAACCACTAAATTAAATAGGGGACCGATCAACACGGGCTCATACAATGGTTTAGTTGCAGTATTAGCCGGACGACCTCCAAGAGACATTGTGGGTGAAATGCTTGGCGACATCCCGCGTACTCACAAATCTGCCAGTCACCGCATTATTCCAAGGTGCTGACTAGCACGTTATGCTTTTCTCACTTTGTCGGGGACGGCATTCTCCAGGTAGAATGAGTAGCAAATTCCGCAGTCCTTGCTAAGATTTACTTCCTTTTCGCAAGATTTTAAAGGTAACTCCTCCTGCAATACTTGCTGAAGGTTATTGTATAGACTTTCCTCGCCACGCCTGCACGTGGGCGAGAGTTAAGCCGGCTAACACTACTATCGGTGTGCGTAGGTCGACCAAGCGTAGGCATTTTCAAAAAACTTTTGCCGTAACTGCACGACTTCTGCTTCGGGGCCGGAAAAGTGCACAACGGGAATGTTTCTGGGGAGCTTGGGGTCAATTTCCACGTGAAGAAAGCGTTGCTTTTCTTTTTTTATAAAAAAAATTCTTTTAGTGCGGTATAAGTTAAGACTTAAGTTTTTTTTAATAAAAATTTATTATCGAAGAAAATATTATATGTCCAATAGTTATATTTTGGGGTTATATAGGTTTAAAAATAACACAGGCCTGCTCTATCTATGGAAAATTAATAGACTTACTTAAAGCAATCCGGCGGTGTCGGTCAGCAAAAGTCGGCTTTATTGGCTCGACGACCTTTATATAAATTTTAAAAAGAAAAAAAAGGAAATTAACATGTAAGTGCCCAAGTCTGACTATCCAGCACTTGTAAAGAATCCCAAAAATCTTGGTAAGAGGCAATTGCCTACGTAAAAAAAGGTTATTACTTTAAAAAAAAGATGTTAAAAAGCTGTACTTCTTTAAAGAGCTTAAAAATTTTAAGTAACGAAACTACTTTGCTAGCTTGAAAAAGAAAAGGTGTAGGAAGTTGAGTAGATATCTCTGGAGTCTTTTATTGGTAAAATTTGACTAGTTAAAAAAAAGTTCAGAATACCTTTTCTGGATAGTTAGTTAAATCAACACTTAGAATATGCTTTCGAAGACCGGTATCTCTAAAATATATAAAAAAAGCAAAAGCATATGAAAAGGGGCTGATAACATTGTAAATTAAATAAAAGGCTAACTAATTCCTGTAAATAAGTACTTACTTAACTTCAAATTTAAAAAGCGTGCACAATTCGTTTACGTAAGAAACATATTCCCAGCCAATAGAACATAGATCTTTATAGAAAAGTTTACATAACTTATAATCAGTGTCCACTTCTTTTCGAAAAGTGAAGGGAGGGGATAAACTTTCCTACTAAAATAAGTGGCAAAATTAATAGAATGTAAAGTTTATAGCAACCACTAGGGAGGAAAGCTCCATTAAAAAATCATACAGGGATTCAACTTGATTTAAGCGCTTTAGTACTAAATTTAAGTAAAGACATTAGAAAACTCTATACATTAGGTACGACCTTTAATATAATGGGAGCAACTTCCTTAAGAAGTTCGTTTAGTCTATTACAACACCTAAATTCCACTTTCTTCTGTCCAGAATCATAACTAAGGGAAACTAATATTTCGTATTCTTCATCCTATTAAATAATTGTAATATTTGCAAGAAAATATAAAGTGCTTTTCAAAAGCAGTAAATAGTTAAGAACCTTAATTATAAGGCTTCCATAATAAGCTGTGAACGATGAATTAATGGGAACAACGCAAGGAAAACTAATAGTCAATCGCTTATCCATACTTAAATAATTTAACCCAAACAATAGTAAACAAACATCAAATATGGATAAAGGGACAGAATAATTCATTAAAAAAATCGTTAAAAAATAAGGATTAAGGGAGACGAGCCCTCGGCGAGGATCGAACTCGCAATCCCCTGATTAGAAGTCAGATGCCCTAGCCATTAGGCCACGAGGGCTACCACTCTCGAGGGACACTAAATTATATATTATAGGAAATACAGTTAATATTAGTGTTGCGCCCTTGCAAGCCAGGAAAATCTTTTAATTTTGTTAGGACTAGATACCTTGGTACATGATTTCCTGCCTCTTTAAGCTGGGCGTGCACTTTTTGGCGTGGTGGGACATCTAACAAATATTGCATGCCCGCGAATATAAATAGAGATAGCATATACCCCGTAGGAGGAGATTTAATTACATATATTTAAGCTTTTTATAGCCACTACCTGAGATAGTGTTTTTCCAGGAATTACACCTTAACTAAAAAACGATTCATATTTGTAACAACACAGCTTATTAACTTCTTTCTTTATAGTTCTCTCCAGTACTTTAGCTAAACCAGTATTTATTTTGGCATTCATCCGTACACTTAACTCATATTAAAAATCGCTTGTTAAATGTTTTATTACTAACAATAGAAGCTTTAAGCTTCTTGCCAGCGCTTAGGATGTATACCACTGTTATTATAATATATTGTTAAGTACAGATTAGTACCAACCATTTATCTTGTAATTTCATATTTCACTTCATCTCAAGAAGTAATAAATACTTTTTCTCAGAATTTTAGATTAGAAGTTTTTATTTATTATTAAAGCGTATTACAATTATTCAAAATAAGTTTCTTATTATTATAATAACTTTTTAAAGTTTACATTTTTGGTTTAAAAGATGTATTTTTATTAAATAATTAACTTTTGTTTTAATAAACAAATAAGCATTGTTAACTATAAAAATGCCACGCAAACAATAATTTTAACTTAAAAAACCTTCACCTTTTAGAGAGTATATATATTCTAAAACTAAGTAACCGAAAACGATTACTGCCAAAAATTCTGCGAGAATGAGCTACGGTTGCTTAAGTGTCATAGAGTTTAACAATTTAGTTTTTTAAGAACCTGAAAATCGGACTTTACCAAGTAAGGTTTGGCGGCCAAACAATGCTAGTAAGAAAAAAACAACATCAGTTTTCTTTTTATTAATTTAATTACTGTGGTAGTTAACTCTGATATATCACGTGCTCATACCACGTGACAGAAAACCACAATCACGCTGAAACTAAGTACTGTCTACGTTATATCGGGAGTTAGTCTCAAGCCATCGTAAATATATCCGGTGATACAAATTCATTAGAGTTGTCCGAGTGGGCCTGTATTGTAAAGGATTATTTAAGCAGAGGAGCATTTCGGGATAAGAGGATTTTAAGAGTTATCCTCATACCTTTCGTAACAAATCATAATGCAGAACTAAGGAAAAGCGACGAAGTCTTAGCACGCGATATCGCACAGCCTAGAGTTTTATATATTGTTAGAATTCCACCATTCCAAAAATTGGACGCCCACCTTGAGATGGGAGAAAATTATTTACTAAGTTATCGTCTTAGCAGAAGGCTAAAAACACAATTATAGAAGTGTTATACTTAATCCCCTCCTAACACCATTACTAGAGATTTAAGTTCCATTTTATTGTAAAACATATAATAAAAACAAATTAAATAAATTTTAAATAAATAAAAACCAAAATAAACAATAAATATAGAGTTAAAGGCATTTTTATGTTATTTCTCCTGCACTAAAACTTATTGTAATCTATAGGTTTAACTATTCCGAGCATGATCGCGGAGGGCACCAGAATCCTTTTATAAATTAATATAATATAAAGTAATAGAATATCTAATAGAATTTAATACAATTATACAAATAAAGTTGAATTAAAACAAATCTGATATAAATAAAATAAAATAAATGAATATATATACTAAACCTTACTTTTCAATAGTAGACACCATGTTATTTTGTTGATTTATTTACTAGCATATAACACTTGAAGCAATTCTGCACAAAAGTTCTAATTTAGTGCCTCTAACTATAACAAATAAACACCTTGATTGAACCGTATACAATTGAGATGCGTTTTTGTGTCTCTTGTGGCTCTCGCACGTTCTGTGCGAACATTTTTATTTTTTGGTCCTTTAACTTACCTTTTTGGAGCGGTGACATGCGAGGCAACCTTTTTAGTGCTTTGATCATAGGAAGTAAGTCTTTGGTGTTCAACAGTCAACTCTACGTCTACTAACCAGGTCAGCTACTTAAAGGGTATACTTTGTCAAACGTTTGGTTCTGGCTCTGATTGTTGGCTCAAACCTTGTGAGTCTTCTTACTAGATTGTACATCTTCATTAGACGTAACGACTCTTGTCTGTCGCCAGGTTCAATGTCGTATAAGGGGTCAAATAAAATTATTCCAATATTTCAAATTCGTGTCTGTTAGGGTATTTAAACCTTTACTGACCGGTATCTAAACCTTTAAGCTCTTTAACGTTAATAGTAAACAAATGTATATATATATACAGAGAGAGAGACGTACAGATGTGGCTAAAACAAAAAGGTACTAGAAAAAATTAACACGACTGCTAGTTCACTTTTCGTTAACCTTCATTATACACTAACAACTCAGAGGTAAAATGATCTAAATAATAATCATAAAAATTGCCTAAAATGGTAATATGCGTTAAAACTTTTGAGCTAGGATCTTTCTGCAACGGTGTCCGACTCGTACTTTAGTCCTTACGGTTACCAGAGGCCTACGGTCTATACCGCTCAACAGGTTACCATCCCAAGGTGGAAAAACGTTAGGATGTAGACTTATCTCTATCGGGTCATGTCACCCTGTACCACTTGAAAGGTCTTATCTAAATCTTTGGCTAATGCAGTCAAAACATCGAGTTATGTAATGCTCAAACAACCTTAAAGTTGTGGTTATGGTACCTTCCTGATTGAAATTCTGAGTTGTGTGCTGAAAGTTACTTAGGAGGGTCGCAGGTTTCATGAGACGCGGTTGGAAACAGCTACTCTTAAACTCAGTAAAAACTTCTGGTTTGATAAAGTCTCGGAGTAGGCGCCACTTCCATGTATCTTTGAAGGCTAACACTGTGGTGTTTGCAACCATTTAACTAGCTGACTAAACTTTTTTCCTTTACTGCTGGCTTATGACATCGTTCTTATTAAGATTCTTTGCGTTGAGTACTAGCATTGCCTACGGAGAACTGCAGCAGTTAACTTTGATACTCTAGACACGTTGACCAAAGCAGCTAATTTTCTAGGTTCGTTGCATATTCTGATGCTAGTAGCCAAGAAGAAAGCACGTACCACCCTGGCCTAGCAATGAGTAATGTTTACCTACTGACTATAGACTCTTCCTGGTCTTTTGGTGCGATTGACTACTTTCTTGCCTTCTGATCTGCCGGCGTGTAGCCTCACTGTATTAGTGTGGTCACTATATATTGCTAGTATATAGCATTAATCCATACCTGTATTAAACAACACACTTTTTAAAGGCGGACCGAATACTATAGATACAGCACTGATGCAACCGTACAACTATTAAAGAAGTTTCATATCTTCCTATATCTGGTTTTACACCAGCGGACTGAAGTACTATTAAAACATTACTCATTTCTAGACCAGCTTTCAAGCGTGGTTTCGTTTTTGCTACTAACAGCAACATGAACTTAACCCAGCAACTTAACTGCTTTAGTCAACCTGTTTAATAGTGTAAAAGTTGATGACGGTAGCTCTGCCTACGGGTCGCATAAGGATGTTACGTTTTAGCAGGCAATGCTAGTACTCAACGTGAAACTTTCATAACAATGGTAAAGAGTAGTGAGCTCTTAGTGTATTTATTATTATATTTAAGCTATAAAGTCAACAGTGCAGGAACAAAATTTAGTCAGCGATTGAATAGATAGGTTGCGAAGGCCGCAGTGTTAGCCTCCAAAGATACCGGAAAGATTTCACCAGCCAAAGGACCGACTGGGAGTTTTGGCCAATTTTAAAAGTAGACCTTTCGATCCGCACTGAAGCACTTGCAACTTTCCTAAGTTACCGTTTAGCACACAACTCAATGCTTCAATTAGGAAGGTACCATAGTCACGGTTGAAAAGATGATGATTACTTAGAACTGTTTGAGCTGCATTAGCTCGAGTTTTTCGGTAAACCTGTTTAACAGTAGAGGGTGACATGACCCGATGAAGATAAGTTACACCCGGACGGTTTCCCACCTCAGGATGGCAATCTGTTGAGTACCATGGACCGTAGCGTAGCCAACCGGTACCCGAGAGGACTAACCTTCGAGTCGAACATAAATTTTTTATATAGAGTCAATCTTGTTTGACCGCTTGAAAGATAATGAACCTGGAGACGAAGGCAATCTTTTCGTTCATTAAAGTGTGTACCCAACTTGACGAAAGATCAAAAGGTTCACCCAAACCGTCCAAGCCACAAAACAAAAGGTGCCAAAGCCTACCCACCAAGTAGTCCACCTATGCAGTTGGCAAGGTCAATCGACTATGAAAAAAAGATCTTACCCGTTGCAGCTACAGTCAAGTTTTAAGGTTGCTGAGCGAGTCCCCGCCAAGCAACGAGAAACTACAAAAAAGTATTTCTCTTTAAACGAGGGATTTAAGGTGCTTAACTATTACAGGTAATAGCAATAAATCACCAAAAAATTAATTAACAAGATACTGTTTAACCCAGAGAAGGATAGTATATTTCAACAAGTTTCTAGGTTAAAGCAATTAAACATATTAGATTAGTCAATATATATATACAGACCGAAAACCTGTTAATATAATTGTCTCCTTGCAATACATACACATCTTATTTTACATATATTTATATTGAACATAAATGTTGCTTATATGATCCAATTACAGTGCGCGATTCAAAAAAAAAATTGTAGGTTCCACATCACTGAAGATAAGCCCCTTTGCATTTATATTAATTTTTAACTGGTAGATTTAATCAATTAAGATTATTTTAAACTCGTGTAATATATTCATTTTATATTCAGTAAAAACATGGTAAAACCTTAACAAGTATCAAAACCACCGGGCGGTAATTTTGGCCAGCGCACCTTATTACTTAGAATTTGCGATATTTATTAACTTACTTTTTTAGAGATTTATTCAAAATATACTTACACTTTAGAATACTTAAACTACGTAAATTATATCTACTGGCCTTATATTACAGACCTTATATATATTATAAATATATTATTATTATTTTAATCACAAAAATACTATTATTTTTTCTTCCTTTTAACCTCTCTTTTTTAAAAAAAGATATATTTATCTTTATATTAATTATGAGTCTGTCCTCTAAAAAAGAAATTCCAGCATTCATTGCTAACTTGTTGACTATTAATGAAGAACTCAGAAAAAAAGAGTTTGATTCTACAAAGGCAAAACTTCTTGAAGTTACTAAAAACACCCAGGACAAAAATAAGTCTAAAAGGCGAAAGGAGCCCTTAAATAATACAATTGACAATAATGTATTTTCGGCCTTACAAATTAGATCCACCAGATGCTTCCGAAGTGGTACTGGAAGATAGCGAGACTCTAAAGATTACAAAAGGCGAATTCTAGCCACAGGAAAATAGCTAATATTAAGGATAATATTAGTAATAGCAATAACTTTATGGCTAATAGTTCCCTTAATGGCGTCATTAATAGTAATATAATAATTAGCAACAACACTAATAGCAATAAGAATATATTCAGTAGTAAAAATAGAAATATTATTAATGGTAATGGTAGTAGTAAGTTTTCCCCCATTAAAGGTGACGGCGTAACGGCAACCTGAAATTCAATAAAAACTCATGGAAACTCACAAAATCTTTACAAGACACCGTAGGTATAGATGGGCAGCGCTTTTGACACTGTCTCTCTATTTAATGAGCGACCATCTACTTCAGACCCGCCCCTGCGAACCCGTAAAGAGAAAATTCCTATTATACCTTTGCGAAAAGCTAAGTGACCCCTTCTTGTATGATTTTTACGATCCAACGGAACCATGATCCCGATCAAGTGTTCCGCGTCTTGGAATTAAAATATTTTCGACAGCAGCTTAGGAATACCATGCGATCACAAAGATAATGCGCAATCAAGATTTACACCAATTTACCTAGTAATTACCTGAAGACAGCCACATAATTTTGTTATTCGTGGTATTTATTGCGAACTCGATATCTCCACCGTCGAGGGGAACCTGCGCGCGCAAGGCATCACACCCCCCCGAGTGGGCACAGATGCACACGATAAACACTGCCAATCCGAGCGGAATAAGCGTCCGTTACCATTAGTGCTAGCGCATATACCCAGAATGGAGCGACCAAAGCTTTTAGAGAGGGACTATTTCCCAACGAATTTATCCAGCGTGCTTGAAACTGTGAAAACACTGAAGTATGTTTTCAACGGTTTCTAAGTTCAAAGACGCGCCGCCACATTCGACTTCTGTAGGGTCAAACAAAGTGTTGTTAGTAACTGTCTACAGGATAGTTTATCGGGAGCTTAACGTCTAGAGGGTATGGTGTAAAATTAATGGAGCCTAAATGCTTAAAAGGAAATTTTAAACAATATACGTCTTAGGTTATACATAAATTTTTTTACGGTATATATATTTTAAACCTATACAATTTTGATAATCTTCTCTATAACATGAGCACAAGTTGTCATCACGACAACGATGGTTCAAACTGTCACAAGTATGTCGCCCCAGGGCTCCAGGGGTCATCCCCATAAAAGCTGAGCAGAGTAAGGAGAGCTTGAAAAAATGTAGGACGCCTGATCTTCTTTAGCTTATTATTGACACCAGCTAACAAGAGTTTCAAGCAGGGCGATGGTCTGGAAACGTTAATTAAGATTCCTTGAATGCGTG
>NW_026972742.1:0-24884 GCF_036711695.1 Zophobas morio | reverse complement strand
ATGCAGAATCGACTCAGAATAGGAAAAGGAGACGTTTAGGTCAATTTTATGCATTCTGGCGTTCGTAGATACAAGAAAACTGTTAAAATTCTTCAGAAACGTCACTTTTGAAGTGTTTTCTTGTACTTTTAAGCCAATCAGATACCCTACGGGCTCGGAAAGTGCAACGAAACCATCAAATTTTAGCTAGAAACTGTATTTTTGTCGATTTTTATTGAATTTGAACTATATTTCAACGTTTTTTGATGGTTCTGAGCCACCAAACACACTTAAAGCATGCAGAATCGACTCAGAATAGGAAAAGGAGACGTTTAGGTCAATTTTATGCATTCTGGCGTTCGTAGATACAAGAAAACTGTTAAAATTCTTCAGAAACGTCACTTTTGAAGTGTTTTCTTGTACTTTTAAGCCAATCAGATACCCTACGGGCTCGGAAAGTGCAACGAAACCATCAAATTTTAGCTAGAAACTGTATTTTTGTCGATTTTTATTGAATTTGAACTATATTTCAACGTTTTTTGATGGTTCTGAGCCACCAAACACACTTAAAGCATGCAGAATCGACTCAGAATAGGAAAAGGAGACGTTTAGGTCAATTTTATGCATTCTGGCGTTCGTAGATACAAGAAAACTGTTAAAATTCTTCAGAAACGTCACTTTTGAAGTGTTTTCTTGTACTTTTAAGCCAATCAGATACCCTACGGGCTCGGAAAGTGCAACGAAACCATCAAATTTTAGCTAGAAACTGTATTTTTGTCGATTTTTATTGAATTTGAACTATATTTCAACGTTTTTTGATGGTTCTGAGCCACCAAACACACTTAAAGCATGCAGAATCGACTCAGAATAGGAAAAGGAGACGTTTAGGTCAATTTTATGCATTCTGGCGTTCGTAGATACAAGAAAACTGTTAAAATTCTTCAGAAACGTCACTTTTGAAGTGTTTTCTTGTAATTTTAAGCCAATCAGATACCCTACGGGCTCGGAAAGTGCAACGAAACCATCAAATTTTAGCTAGAAACTGTATTTTTGTCGATTTTTATTGAATTTGAACTATATTTCAACGTTTTTTGATGGTTCTGAGCCACCAAACACACTTAAAGCATGCAGAATCGACTCAGAATAGGAAAAGGAGACGTTTAGGTCAATTTTATGCATTCTGGCGTTCGTAGATACAAGAAAACTGTTAAAATTCTTCAGAAACGTCACTTTTGAAGTGTTTTCTTGTACTTTTAAGCCAATCAGATACCCTACGGGCTCGGAAAGTGCAACGAAACCATCAAATTTTAGCTAGAAACTGTATTTTTGTGGATTTTTATTGAATTTGAACTATATTTCAACGTTTTTTGATGGTTCTGAGCCATCAAACACACTTAAAGCATGCAGAATCGACTCAGAATAGGAAAAGGAGACGTTTAGGTCAATTTTATGCATTCTGGCGTTCGTAGATACAAGAAAACTGTTAAAATTCTTCAGAAACGTCACTTTTGAAGTGTTTTCTTGTACTTTTAAGCCAATCAGATACCCTACGGGCTCGGAAAGTGCAACGAAACCATCAAATTTTAGCTAGCAACTGTATTTTTGTCGATTTTTATTGAATTTGAACTATATTTCAACGTTTTTTGATGGTTCTGAGCCACCAAACACACTTAAAGCATGCAGAATCGACTCAGAATAGGAAAAGGAGACGTTTAGGTCAATTTTATGCATTCTGGCGTTCGTAGATACAAGAAAACTGTTAAAATTCTTCAGAAACGTCACTTTTGAAGTGTTTTCTTGTACTTTTAAGCCAATCAGATACCCTACGGGCTCGGAAAGTGCAACGAAACCATCAAATTTTAGCTAGAAACTGTATTTTTGTCGATTTTTATTGAATTTGAACTATATTTCAAAGTTTTTTGATGGTTCTGAGCCACCAAACACACTTAAAGCATGCAGAATCGACTCAGAATAGGAAAAGGAGACGTTTAGGTCAATTTTATGCATTCTGGCGTTCGTAGATACAAGAAAACTGTTAAAATTCTTCAGAAACGTCACTTTTGAAGTGTTTTCTTGTACTTTTAAGCCAATCAGATACCCTACGGGCTCGGAAAGTGCAACGAAACCATCAAATTTTAGCTAGAAACTGTATTTTTGTCGATTTTTATTGAATTTGAACTATATTTCAACGTTTTTTGATGGTTCTGAGCCACCAAACACACTTAAAGCATGCAGAATCGACTCAGAATAGGAAAAGGAGACGTTTAGGTCAATTTTATGCATTCTGGCGTTCGTAGATACAAGAAAACTGTTAAAATTCTTCAGAAACGTCACTTTTGAAGTGTTTTCTTGTACTTTTAAGCCAATCAGATACCCTACGGGCTCGGAAAGTGCAACGAAACCATCAAATTTTAGCTAGAAACTGTATTTTTGTCGATTTTTATTGAATTTGAACTATATTTCAACGTTTTTTGATGGTTCTGAGCCACTAAACACACTTAAAGCATGCAGAATCGACTCAGAATAGGAAAAGGAGACGTTTAGGTCAATTTTATGCATTCTGGCGTTCGTAGATACAAGAAAACTGTTAAAATTCTTCAGAAACGTCACTTTTGAAGTGTTTTCTTGTACTTTTAAGCCAATCAGATACCCTACGGGCTCGGAAAGTGCAACGAAACCATCAAATTTTAGCTAGAAACTGTATTTTTGTCGATTTTTATTGAATTTGAACTATATTTCAACGTTTTTTGATGGTTCTGAGCCACCAAACACACTTAAAGCATGCAGAATCGACTCAGAATAGGAAAAGGAGACGTTTAGGTCAATTTTATGCATTCTGGCGTTCGTAGATACAAGAAAACTGTTAAAATTCTTCAGAAACGTCACTTTTGAAGTGTTTTCTTGTACTTTTAAGCCAATCAGATACCCTACGGGCTCGGAAAGTGCAACGAAACCATCAAATTTTAGCTAGAAACTGTATTTTTGTCGATTTTTATTGAATTTGAACTATATTTCAACGTTTTTTGATGGTTCTGAGCCACCAAACACACTTAAAGCATGCAGAATCGACTCAGAATAGGAAAAGGAGACGTTTAGGTCAATTTTATGCATTCTGGCGTTCGTAGATACAAGAAAACTGTTAAAATTCTTCAGAAACGTCACTTTTGAAGTGTTTTCTTGTACTTTTAAGCCAATCAGATACCCTACAGGCTCGGAAAGTGCAACGAAACCATCAAATTTTAGCTAGAAACTGTATTTTTGTCGATTTTTATTGAATTTGAACTATATTTCAACGTTTTTTGATGGTTCTGAGCCACCAAACACACTTAAAGCATGCAGAATCGTCTCAGAATAGGAAAAGGAGACGTTTAGGTCAATTTTATGCATTCTGGCGTTCGTAGATACAAGAAAACTGTTAAAATTCTTCAGAAACGTCACTTTTGAAGTGTTTTCTTGTACTTTTAAGCCAATCAGATACCCTACGGGCTCGGAAAGTGCAACGAAACCATCAAATTTTAGCTAGAAACTGTATTTTTGTCGATTTTTATTGAATTTGAACTATATTTTAACGTTTTTTGATGGTTCTGAGCCACCAAACACACTTAAAGCATGCAGAACCGACTCAGAATAGGAAAAGGAGACGTTTAGGTCAATTTTATGCATTCTGGCGTTCGTAGATACAAGAAAACTGTTAAAATTCTTCAGAAACGTCACTTTTGAAGTGTTTTCTTGTACTTTTAAGCCAATCAGATACCCGACGGGCTCGGAAAGTGCAACGAAACCATCAAATTTTAGCTAGAAACTGTATTTTTGTCGATTTTTATTGAATTTGAACTATATTTCAACGTTTTTTGATGGTTCTGAGCCACCAAACACACTTAAAGCATGCAGAATCGACTCAGAATAGGAAAAGGAGACGTTTAGGTCAATTTTATGCATTCTGGCGTTCGTAGATACAAGAAAACTGTTAAAATTCTTCAGAAACGTCACTTTTGAAGTGTTTTCTTGTGCTTTTAAGCCAATCAGATACCCAACGGGCTCGGAAAGTGCAACGAAACCATCAAATTTTAGCTAGAAACTGTATTTTTTCCGATTTTTATTGAATTTGAAGTATATTTCAACGTTTTTTGATGGTTCTGAGCCACCAAACACACTTAAAGCATGCAGAATCGACTCAGAATAGGAAAAGGAGACGTTTAGGTCAATTTTATGCATTCTGGCGTTCGTAGATACAAGAAAACTGTTAAAATTCTTCAGAAACGTCACTTTTGAAGTGTTTTCTTGTACTTTTAAGCCAATCAGATACCCTACGGGCTCGGAAAGTGCAACGAAACCATCAAATTTTAGTTAGAAACTGTATTTTTGTCGATTTTCATTGAATTTGAACTATATTTCAACGTTTTTTGATGGTTCTGAGCCACCAAACACACTTAAAGCATGCAGAATCGACTCAGAATAGGAAAAGGAGACGTTTAGGTCAATTTTATGCATTCTGGCGTTCGTAGATACAAGAAAACTGTTAAAATTCTTCAGAAACGTCACTTTTGAAGTGTTTTCTTGTACTTTTAAGCCAATCAGATACCCTACGGGCTCGGAAAGTGCAACGAAACCATCAAGTTTTAGCTAGAAACTGTATTTTTGTCGATTTTTATTGAATTTGAACTATATTTCAACGTTTTTTGATGGTTCTGAGCCACCAAACACACTTAAAGCATGCAGAATCGACTCAGAATAGGAAAAGGAGACGTTTAGGTCAATTTTATGCATTCTGGCGTTCGTAGATACAAGAAAACTGTTAAAATTCTTCAGAAACGTCACTTTTGAAGTGTTTTCTTGTACTTTTAAGCCAATCAGATACCCTACGGGCTCGGAAAGTGCAACGAAACCATCAAATTTTAGCTAGAAACTGTATTTTTGTCGATTTTTATTGAATTTGAACTATATTTCAACGTTTTTTGATGGTTCTGAGCCACCAAACACACTTAAAGCATGCAGAATCGACTCAGAATAGGAAAAGGAGACGTTTAGGTCAATTTTATGCATTCTGGCGTTCGTAGATACAAGAAAACTGTTAAAATTCTTCAGAAACGTCACTTTTGAAGTGTTTTCTTGTGCTTTGAAGCCAATCAGATACCCTACGGGCTCGGAAAGTGCAACGAAACCATCAAATTTTAGCTAGAAACTGTATTTTTGTCGATTTTTATTGAATTTGAAGTATATTTCAACGTTTTTTGATGGTTCTGAGCCACCAAACACACTTAAAGCATGCAGAATCGACTCAGAATAGGAAAAGGACACGTTCAGGTCAATTTTATGCATTCTGGCGTTCGTAGATACAAGAAAACTGTTAAAATTCTTCAGAAACGTCACTTTTGAAGTGTTTTCTTGTACTTTTAAGCCAATCAGATACCCTACGGGCTCGGAAAGTGCAACGAAACCATCAAATTTTAGTTAGAAACTGTATTTTTGTCGATTTTCATTGAATTTGAACTATATTTCAACGTTTTTTGATGGTTCTGAGCCACCAAACACACTTAAAGCATGCAGAATCGACTCAGAATAGGAAAAGGAGACGTTTAGGTCAATTTTATGCATTCTGGCGTTCGTAGATACAAGAAAACTGTTAAAATTCTTCAGAAACGTCACTTTTGAAGTGTTTTCTTGTACTTTTAAGCCAATCAGATACCCTACGGGCTCGGAAAGTGCAACGAAACCATCAAGTTTTAGCTAGAAACTGTATTTTTGTCGATTTTTATTGAATTTGAACTATATTTCAACGTTTTTTGATGGTTCTGAGCCACCAAACACACTTAAAGCATGCAGAATCGACTCAGAATAGGAAAAGGAGACGTTTAGGTCAATTTTATGCATTCTGGCGTTCGTAGATACAAGAAAACTGTTAAAATTCTTCAGAAACGTCACTTTTGAAGTGTTTTCTTGTACTTTTAAGCCAATCAGATACCCTACGGGCTCGGAAAGTGCAACGAAACCATCAAATTTTAGCTAGAAACTGTATTTTTGTCGATTTTTATTGAATTTGAACTATATTTCAACGTTTTTTGATGGTTCTGAGCCACCAAACACACTTAAAGCATGCAGAATCGACTCAGAATAGGAAAAGGAGACGTTTAGGTCAATTTTATGCATTCTGGCGTTCGTAGATACAAGAAAACTGTTAAAATTCTTCAGAAACGTCACTTTTGAAGTGTTTTCTTGTACTTTTAAGCCAATCAGATACCCTACGGGCTCGGAAAGTGCAACGAAACCATCAAATTTTAGCTAGAAACTGTATTTTTGTCGATTTTTATTGAATTTGAACTATATTTCAACGTCTTTTGATGGTTCTGAGCCACCAAACACACTTAAAGCATGCAGAATCGACTCAGAATAGGAAAAGGAGACGTTTAGGTCAATTTTATGCATTCTGGCGTTCGTAGATACAAGAAAACTGTTAAAATTCTTCAGAAACGTCACTTTTGAAGTGTTTTCTTGTACTTTTAAGCCAATCAGATACCCTACGGGCTCGGAAAGTGCAACGAAACCATCAAATTTTAGCTAGAAACTGTATTTTTGTCGATTTTTATTGAATTTGAACTATATTTCAACGTTTTTGATGGTTCTGAGCCACCAAACACACTTAAAGCATGCAGAATCGACTCAGAATAGGAAAAGGAGACGTTTAGGTCAATTTTATGCATTCTGGCGTTCGTAGATACAAGAAAACTGTTAAAATTCTTCAGAAACGTCACTTTTGAAGTGTTTTCTTGTACTTTTAAGCCAATCAGATACCCTACGGGCTCAGAAAGTGCAACGAAACCATCAAATTTTAGCTAGAAACTGTATTTTTGTCGATTTTTATTGAATTTGAACTATATTTCAACGTTTTTTGATGGTTCTGAGCCACCAAACACACTTAAAGCATGCAGAATCGACTCAGAATAGGAAAAGGAGACGTTTAGGTCAATTTTATGCATTCTGGCGTTCGTAGATACAAGAAAACTGTTAAAATTCTTCAGAAACGTCACTTTTGAAGTGTTTTCTTGTGCTTTTAAGCCAATCAGATACCCTAAGGGCTCGGAAAGTGCAACGAAACCATCAAATTTTAGCTAGAAACTGTATTTTTGTCGATTTTTATTGAATTTGAAGTATATTTCAACGTTTTTTGATGGTTCTGAGCCACCAAACACACTTAAAGCATGCAGAATCGACTCAGAATAGGAAAAGGAGACGTTTAGGTCAATTTTATGCATTCTGGCGTTCGTAGATACAAGAAAACTGTTAAAATTCTTCAGAAACGTCACTTTTGAAGTGTTTTCTTGTACTTTTAAGCCAATCAGATACCCAACGGGCTCGGAAAGTGCAACGAAACCATCAAATTCTAGCTAGAAACTGTATTTTTGTCGATTTTTATTGAATTTGAACTATATTTCAACGTTTTTTGATGGTTCTGAGCCACCAAACACACTTAAAGCATGCAGAATCGACTCAGAATAGGAAAAGGAGACGTTTAGGACAATTTTATGCATTCTGGCGTTCGTAGATACAAGAAAACTGTTAAAATTCTTCAGAAACGTCACTTTTGAAGTGTTTTCTTGTACTTTTAAGCCAATCAGATACCCTACGGGCTCGGAAAGTGCAACGAAACCATCAAATTTTAGCTAGAAACTGTATTTTTGTCGATTTTTATTGAATTTGAACTATATTTCAACGTTTTTTGATGGTTCTGAGCCACCAAACACACTTAAAGCATGCAGAATCGACTCAGAATAGGAAAAGGAGACGTTTAGGTCAATTTTATGCATTCTGGCGTTCGTAGATACAAGAAAACTGTTAAAATTCTTCAGAAACGTCACTTTTGAAGTGTTTTCTTGTACTTTTAAGCCAATCAGATACCCTACGGGCTCGGAAAGTGCAACGAAACCATCAAATTTTAGTTAGAAACTGTATTTTTGTCGATTTTCATTGAATTTGAACTATATTTCAACGTTTTTTGATGGTTCTGAGCCACCAAACACACTTAAAGCATGCAGAATCGACTCAGAATAGGAAAAGGAGACGTTTAGGTCAATTTTATGCATTCTGGCGTTCGTAGATACAAGAAAACTGTTAAAATTCTTCAGAAACGTCACTTTTGAAGTGTTTTCTTGTACTTTTAAGCCAATCAGATACCCTACGGGCTCGGAAAGTGCAACGAAACCATCAAGTTTTAGCTAGAAACTGTATTTTTGTCGATTTTTATTGAATTTGAACTATATTTCAACGTTTTTTGATGGTTCTGAGCCACCAAACACACTTAAAGCATGCAGAATCGACTCAGAATAGGAAAAGGAGACGTTTAGGTCAATTTTATGCATTCTGGCGTTCGTAGATACAAGAAAACTGTTAAAATTCTTCAGAAACGTCACTTTTGAAGTGTTTTCTTGTACTTTTAAGCCAATCAGATACCCTACGGGCTCGGAAAGTGCAACGAAACCATCAAATTTTAGCTAGAAACTGTATTTTTGTCGATTTTTATTGAATTTGAACTATATTTCAACGTTTTTTGATGGTTCTGAGCCACCAAACACACTTAAAGCATGCAGAATCGACTCAGAATAGGAAAAGGAGACGTTTAGGTCAATTTTATGCATTCTGGCGTTCGTAGATACAAGAAAACTGTTAAAATTCTTCAGAAACGTCACTTTTGAAGTGTTTTCTTGTGCTTTTAAGCCAATCAGATACCCTACGGGCTCGGAAAGTGCAACGAAACCATCAAATTTTAGCTAGAAACTGTATTTTTGTCGATTTTTATTGAATTTGAAGTATATTTCAACGTTTTTTGATGGTTCTGAGCCACCAAACACACTTAAAGCATGCAGAATCGACTCAGAATAGGAAAAGGACACGTTTAGGTCAATTTTATGCATTCTGGCGTTCGTAGATACAAGAAAACTGTTAAAATTCTTCAGAAACGTCACTTTTGAAGTGTTTTCTTGTACTTTTAAGCCAATCAGATACCCTACGGGCTCGGAAAGTGCAACGAAACCATCAAATTTTAGTTAGAAACTGTATTTTTGTCGATTTTCATTGAATTTGAACTATATTTCAACGTTTTTTGATGGTTCTGAGCCACCAAACACACTTAAAGCATGCAGAATCGACTCAGAATAGGAAAAGGAGACGTTTAGGTCAATTTTATGCATTCTGGCGTTCGTAGATACAAGAAAACTGTTAAAATTCTTCAGAAACGTCACTTTTGAAGTGTTTTCTTGTACTTTTAAGCCAATCAGATACCCTACGGGCTCGGAAAGTGCAACGAAACCATCAAGTTTTAGCTAGAAACTGTATTTTTGTCGATTTTTATTGAATTTGAACTATATTTCAACGTTTTTTGATGGTTCTGAGCCACCAAACACACTTAAAGCATGCAGAATCGACTCAGAATAGGAAAAGGAGACGTTTAGGTCAATTTTATGCATTCTGGCGTTCGTAGATACAAGAAAACTGTTAAAATTCTTCAGAAACGTCACTTTTGAAGTGTTTTCTTGTACTTTTAAGCCAATCAGATACCCTACGGGCTCGGAAAGTGCAACGAAACCATCAAATTTTAGCTAGAAACTGTATTTTTGTCGATTTTTATTGAATTTGAACTATATTTCAACGTTTTTTGATGGTTCTGAGCCACCAAACACACTTAAAGCATGCAGAATCGACTCAGAATAGGAAAAGGAGACGTTTAGGTCAATTTTATGCATTCTGGCGTTCGTAGATACAAGAAAACTGTTAAAATTCTTCAGAAACGTCACTTTTGAAGTGTTTTCTTGTACTTTTAAGCCAATCAGATACCCTACGGGCTCGGAAAGTGCAACGAAACCATCAAATTTTAGCTAGAAACTGTATTTTTGTCGATTTTTATTGAATTTGAACTATATTTCAACGTCTTTTGATGGTTCTGAGCCACCAAACACACTTAAAGCATGCAGAATCGACTCAGAATAGGAAAAGGAGACGTTTAGGTCAATTTTATGCATTCTGGCGTTCGTAGATACAAGAAAACTGTTAAAATTCTTCAGAAACGTCACTTTTGAAGTGTTTTCTTGTACTTTTAAGCCAATCAGATACCCTACGGGCTCGGAAAGTGCAACGAAACCATCAAATTTTAGCTAGAAACTGTATTTTTGTCGATTTTTATTGAATTTGAACTATATTTCAACGTTTTTTGATGGTTCTGAGCCACCAAACACACTTAAAGCATGCAGAATCGACTCAGAATAGGAAAAGGAGACGTTTAGGTCAATTTTATGCATTCTGGCGTTCGTAGATACAAGAAAACTGTTAAAATTCTTCAGAAACGTCACTTTTGAATTGTTTTCTTGTACTTTTAAGCCAATCAGATACCCTACGGGCTCAGAAAGTGCAACGAAACCATCAAATTTTAGCTAGAAACTGTATTTTTGTCGATTTTTATTGAATTTGAACTATATTTCAACGTTTTTTAATGGTTCTGAGCCACCAAACACACTTAAAGCATGCTGAATCGACTCAGAATAGGAAAAGGAGACGTTTAGGTCAATTTTATGCATTCTGGCGTTCGTAGATACAAGAAAACTGTTAAAATTCTTCAGAAACGTCACTTTTGAAGTGTTTTCTTGTGCTTTTAAGCCAATCAGATACCCTAAGGGCTCGGAAAGTGCAACGAAACCATCAAATTTTAGCTAGAAACTGTATTTTTGTCGATTTTTATTGAATTTGAAGTATATTTCAACGTTTTTTGATGGTTCTGAGCCACCAAACACACTTAAAGCATGCAGAATCGACTCAGAATAGGAAAAGGAGACGTTTAGGTCAATTTTATGCATTCTGGCGTTCGTAGATACAAGAAAACTGTTAAAATTCTTCAGAAACGTCACTTTTGAAGTGTTTTCTTGTACTTTTAAGCCAATCAGATACCCAACGGGCTCGGAAAGTGCAACGAAACCATCAAATTCTAGCTAGAAACTGTATTTTTGTCGATTTTTATTGAATTTGAACTATATTTCAACGTTTTTTGATGGTTCTGAGCCACCAAACACACTTAAAGCATGCAGAATCGACTCAGAATAGGAAAAGGAGACGTTTAGGACAATTTTATGCATTCTGGCGTTCGTAGATACAAGAAAACTGTTAAAATTCTTCAGAAACGTCACTTTTGAAGTGTTTTCTTGTACTTTTAAGCCAATCAGATACCCTACGGGCTCGGAAAGTGCAACGAAACCATCAAATTTTAGCTAGAAACTGTATTTTTGTCGATTTTTATTGAATTTGAACTATATTTCAACGTTTTTTGATGGTTCTGAGCCACCAAACACACTTAAAGCATGCAGAATCGACTCAGAATAGGAAAAGGAGACGTTTAGGTCAATTTTATGCATTCTGGCGTTCGTAGATACAAGAAAACTGTTAAAATTCTTCAGAAACGTCACTTTTGAAGTGTTTTCTTGTACTTTTAAGCCAATCAGATACCCTACGGGCTCGGAAAGTGCAACGAAACCATCAAATTTTAGCTAGAAACAGTATTTTTGTCGATTTTTATTGAATTTGAACTATATTTCAACGTTTTTTGATGGTTCTGAGCCACCAAACACACTTAAAGCATGCAGAATCGACTCAGAATAGGAAAAGGAGACGTTTAGGTCAATTTTATGCATTCTGGCGTTCGTAGATACAAGAAAACTGTTAAAATTCTTCAGAAACGTCACTTTTGAAGTGTTTTCTTGTACTTTTAAGCCAATCAGATACCCTACGGGCTCGGAAAGTGCAACGAAACCATCAAATTTTAGCTAGAAACTGTATTTTTGTCGATTTTTATTGAATTTGAACTATATTTCAACGTTTTTTGATGGTTCTGAGCCACCAAACACACTTAAAGCATGCAGAATCGACTCAGAATAGGAAAAGGAGACGTTTAGGTCAATTTTATGCATTCTGGCGTTCGTAGATACAAGAAAACTGTTAAAATTCTTCAGAAACGTCACTTTTGAAGTGTTTTCTTGTACTTTTAAGCCAATCAGATCACCTACGGGCTCGGAAAGTGCAACGAAACCATCAAATTTTAGCTAGAAACTGTATTTTTGTCGATTTTTATTGAATTTGAACTATATTTCAACGTCTTTTGATGGTTCTGAGCCACCAAACACACTTAAAGCATGCAGAATCGACTCAGAATAGGAAAAGGAGACGTTTAGGTCAATTTTATGCATTCTGGCGTTCGTAGATACAAGAAAACTGTTAAAATTCTTCAGAAACGTCACTTTTGAAGTGTTTTCTTGTACTTTTAAGCCAATCAGATACCCTACGGGCTCGGAAAGTGCAACGAAACCATCAAATTTTAGCTAGAAACTGTATTTTTGTCGATTTTTATTGAATTTGAACTATATTTCAACGTTTTTTGATGGTTCTGAGCCACCAAACACACTTAAAGCATGCAGAATCGACTCAGAATAGGAAAAGGAGACGTTTAGGTCAATTTTATGCATTCTGGCGTTCGTAGATACAAGAAAACTGTTAAAATTCTTCAGAAACGTCACTTTTGAAGTGTTTTCTTGTGCTTTTAAGCCAATCAGATACCCTACGGGCTCGGAAAGTGCAACGAAACCATCAAATTTTAGCTAGAAACTGTATTTTTGTCGATTTTTATTGAATTTGAAGTATATTTCAACGTTTTTTGATGGTTCTGAGCCACCAAACACACTTAAAGCATGCAGAATCGACTCAGAATAGGAAAAGGAGACGTTTAGGTCAATTTTATGCATTCTGGCGTTCGTAGATACAAGAAAACTGTTAAAATTCTTCAGAAACGTCACTTTTGAAGTGTTTTCTTGTACTTTTAAGCCAATCAGATACCCAACGGGCTCGGAAAGTGCAACGAAACCATCAAATTCTAGCTAGAAACTGTATTTTTGTCGATTTTTATTGAATTTGAACTATATTTCAACGTTTTTTGATGGTTCTGAGCCACCAAACACACTTAAAGCATGCAGAATCGACTCAGAATAGGAAAAGGAGACGTTTAGGACAATTTTATGCATTCTGGCGTTCGTAGATACAAGAAAACTGTTAAAATTCTTCAGAAACGTCACTTTTGAAGTGTTTTCTTGTACTTTTAAGCCAATCAGATACCCTACGGGCTCGGAAAGTGCAACGAAACCATCAAATTTTAGCTAGAAACTGTATTTTTGTCGATTTTTATTGAATTTGAACTATATTTCAACGTTTTTTGATGGTTCTGAGCCACCAAACACACTTAAAGCATGCAGAATCGACTCAGAATAGGAAAAGGAGACGTTTAGGTCAATTTTATGCATTCTGGCGTTCGTAGATACAAGAAAACTGTTAAAATTCTTCAGAAACGTCACTTTTGAAGTGTTTTCTTGTGCTTTTAAGCCAATCAGATACCCTACGGGCTCGGAAAGTGCAACGAAACCATCAAATTTTAGCTAGAAACTGTATTTTTGTCGATTTTTATTGAATTTGAAGTATATTTCAACGTTTTTTGATGGTTCTGAGCCACCAAACACACTTAAAGCATGCAGAATCGACTCAGAATAGGAAAAGGAGACGGTTAGGTCAATTTTATGCATTCTGGCGTTCGTAGATACAAGAAAACTGTTAAAATTCTTCAGAAACGTCACTTTTGAAGTGTTTTCTTGTACTTTTAAGCCAATCAGATACCCTACGGGCTCGAAAGTGCAACGAAACCATCAAATTTTAGTTAGAAACTGTATTTTTGTCGATTTTCATTGAATTTGAACTATATTTCAACGTTTTTTGATGGTTCTGAGCCACCAAACACACTTAAAGCATGCAGAATCGACTCAGAATAGGAAAAGGAGACGTTTAGGTCAATTTTATGCATTCTGGCGTTCGTAGATACAAGAAAACTGTTAAAATTCTTCAGAAACGTCACTTTTGAAGTGTTTTCTTGTACTTTTAAGCCAATCAGATACCCTACGGGCTCGGAAAGTGCAACGAAACCATCAAATTTTAGCTAGAAACTGTATTTTTGTCGATTTTTATTGAATTTGAACTATATTTCAACGTTTTTTGATGGTTCTGAGCCACCAAACACACTTAAAGCATGCAGAATCGACTCAGAATAGGAAAAGGAGACGTTTAGGTCAATTTTATGCATTCTGGCGTTCGTAGATACAAGAAAACTGTTAAAATTCTTCAGAAACGTCACTTTTGAAGTGTTTTCTTGTACTTTTAAGCCAATCAGATACCCTACGGGCTCGGAAAGTGCAACGAAACCATCAAATTTTAGCTAGAAACTGTATTTTTGTCGATTTTTATTGAATTTGAACTATATTTCAACGTTTTTTGATGGTTCTGAGCCACCAAACACACTTAAAGCATGCAGAATCGACTCAGAATAGGAAAAGGAGACGTTTAGGTCAATTTTATGCATTCTGGCGTTCGTAGATACAAGAAAACTGTTAAAATTCTTCAGAAACGTCACTTTTGAAGTGTTTTCTTGTACTTTTAAGCCAATCAGATACCCTACGGGCTCGGAAAGTGCAACGAAACCATCAAATTTTAGCTAGAAACTGTATTTTTGTCGATTTTTATTGAATTTGAACTATATTTCAACGTCTTTTGATGGTTCTGAGCCACCAAACACACTTAAAGCATGCAGAATCGACTCAGAATAGGAAAAGGAGACGTTTAGGTCAATTTTATGCATTCTGGCGTTCGTAGATACAAGAAAACTGTTAAAATTCTTCAGAAACGTCACTTTTGAAGTGTTTTCTTGTACTTTTAAGCCAATCAGATACCCTACGGGCTCGGAAAGTGCAACGAAACCATCAAATTTTAGCTAGAAACTGTATTTTTGTCGATTTTTATTGAATTTGAACTATATTTCAACGTTTTTTGATGGTTCTGAGCCACCAAACACACTTAAAGCATGCAGAATCGACTCAGAATAGGAAAAGGAGACGTTTAGGTCAATTTTATGCATTCTGGCGTTCGTAGATACAAGAAAACTGTTAAAATTCTTCAGAAACGTCACTTTTGAAGTGTTTTCTTGTACTTTTAAGCCAATCAGATACCCTACGGGCTCGGAAAGTGCAACGAAACCATCAAATTTTAGCTAGAAACTGTATTTTTGTCGATTTTTATTGAATTTGAACTATATTTCAACGTTTTTTGATGGTTCTGAGCCACCAAACACGCTTAAAGCATGCAGAATCGACTCAGAATAGGAAAAGGAGACGTTTAGGTCAATTTTATGCATTCTGGCGTTCGTAGATACAAGAAAACTGTTAAAATTCTTCAGAAACGTCACTTTTGAAGTGTTTTCTTGTACTTTTAAGCCAATCAGATACCCTACGGGCTCGGAAAGTGCAACGAAACCATCAAATTTTAGCTAGAAACTGTATTTTTGTCGATTTTTGTTGAATTTGAACTATATTTCAACGTTTTTTGATGGTTCTGAGCCACCAAACACACTTAAAGCATGCAGAATCGACTCAGAATAGGAAAAGGAGACGTTTAGGTCAATTTTATGCATTCTGGCGTTCGTAGATACAAGAAAACTGTTAAAATTCTTCAGAAACGTCACTTTTGAAGTGTTTTCTTGTACTTTTAAGCCAATCAGATACCCTACGGGCTCGGAAAGTGCAACGAAACCATCAAATTTTAGCTAGAAACTGTATTTTTGTCGATTTTTATTGAATTTGAACTATATTTCAACGTTTTTTGATGGTTCTGAGCCACCAAACACACTTAAAGCATGCAGAATCGACTCAGAATAGGAAAAGGAGACGTTTAGGTCAATTTTATGCATTCTGGCGTTCGTAGATACAAGAAAACTGTTAAAATTCTTCAGAAACGTCACTTTTGAAGTGTTTTCTTGTACTTTTAAGCCAATCAGATACCCTGCGGGCTCGGAAAGTGCAACGAAACCATCAAATTTTAGCTAGAAACTGTATTTTTGTCGATTTTTATTGAATTTGAACTATATTTCAACGTTTTTTGATGGTTCTGAGCCACCAAACACACTTAAAGCATGCAGAATCGACTCAGAATAGGAAAAGGAGACGTTTAGGTCAATTTTATGCATTCTGGCGTTCGTAGATACAAGAAAACTGTTAAAATTCTTCAGAAACGTCACTTTTGAAGTGTTTTCTTGTACTTTTAAGCCAGTCAGATACCCTACGGGCTCGGAAAGTGCAACGAAACCATCAAATTTTAGCTAGAAACTGTATTTTTGTCGATTTTTATTGAATTTGAACTATATTTCAACGTTTTTTGATGGTTCTGAGCCACCAAACACACTTAAAGCATGCAGAATCGACTCAGAATAGGAAAAGGAGACGTTTAGGTCAATTTTATGCATTCTGGCGTTCGTAGATACAAGAAAACTGTTAAAATTCTTCAGAAACGTCACTTTTGAAGTGTTTTCTTGTACTTTTAAGCCAATCAGATACCCTACGGGCTCGGAAAGTGCAACGAAACCATCAAATTTTAGCTAGAAACTGTATTTTTGTCGATTTTTATTGAATTTGAACTATATTTCAACGTTTTTTGATGGTTCTGAGCCACCAAACACACTTAAAGCATGCAGAATCGACTCAGAATAGGAAAACGAGACGTTTAGGTCAATTTTATGCATTCTGGCGTTCGTAGATACAAGAAAACTGTTAAAATTCTTCAGAAACGTCACTTTTGAAGTGTTTTCTTGTACTTTTAAGCCAATCAGATACTCTACGGGCTCGGAAAGTGCAACGAAACCATCAAATTTTAGCTAGAAACTGTATTTTTGTCGATTTTTATTGAATTTGAACTATATTTCAACGTTTTTTGATGGTTCTGAGCCACCAAACACACTTAAAGCATGCAGAATCGACTCAGAATAGGAAAAGGAGACGTTTAGGTCAATTTTATGCATTCTGGCGTTCGTAGATACAAGAAAACTGTTAAAATTCTTCAGAAACGTCACTTTTGAAGTGTTTTCTTGTACTTTTAAGCCAATCAGATACCCTACGGGCTCGGAAAGTGCAACGAAACCATCAAATTTTAGCTAGAAACTGTATTTTTGTCGATTTTTATTGAATTTGAACTATATTTCAACGTTTTTTGATGGTTCTGAGCCACCAAACACACTTAAAGCATGCAGAATCGACTCAGAATAGGAAAAGGAGACGTTTAGGTCAATTTTATGCATTCTGGCGTTCGTAGATACAAGAAAACTGTTAAAATTCTTCAGAAACGTCACTTTTGAAGTGTTTTCTTGTACTTTTAAGCCAATCAGATACCCTACGGGCTCGGAAAGTGCAACGAAACCATCAAATTTTAGCTAGAAACTGTATTTTTGTCGATTTTTATTGAATTTGAACTATATTTCAACGTTTTTTGATGGTTCTGAGTCACCAAACACACTTAAAGCATGCAGAATCGACTCAGAATAGGAAAAGGAGACGTTTAGGTCAATTTTATGCATTCTGGCGTTCGTAGATACAAGAAAACTGTTAAAATTCTTCAGAAACGTCACTTTTGAAGTGTTTTCTTGTACTTTTAAGCCAATCAGATACCCTACGGGCTCGGAAAGTGCAACGAAACCATCAAATTTTAGCTAGAAACTGTATTTTTGTCGATTTTTATTGAATTTGAACTATATTTCAACGTTTTTTGATGGTTCTGAGCCACCAAACACACTTAAAGCATGCAGAATCGACTCAGAATAGGAAAAGGAGACGTATAGGTCAATTTTATGAATTCTGGCGTTCGTAGATACAAGAAAACTGTTAAAATTCTTCAGAAACGTCACTTTTGAAGTGTTTTCTTGTACTTTTAAGCCAATCAGATACCCAACGGGCTCGGAAAGTGCAACGAAACCATCAAATTTTAGCTAGAAACTGTATTTTTGTCGATTTTTATTGAATTTGAACTATATTTCAACGTTTTTTGATGGTTCTGAGCCACCAAACACACTTAAAGCATGCAGAATCGACTCAGAATAGGAAAAGGAGACGTTTAGGTCAATTTTATGCATTCTGGCGTTCGTAGATACAAGAAAACTGTTAAAATTCTTCAGAAACGTCACTTTTGAAGTGTTTTCTTGTACTTTTAAGCCAATCAGATACCCTACGGGCTCGGAAAGTGCAACGAAACCATCAAATTTTAGCTAGAAACTGTATTTTTGTCGATTTTTATTGAATTTGAACTATATTTCAACGTTTTTTGATGGTTCTGAGCCACCAAACACACTTAAAGCATGCAGAATCGACTCAGAATAGGAAAAGGAGACGTTTAGGTCAATTTTATGCATTCTGGCGTTCGTAGATACAAGAAAACTGTTAAAATTCTTCAGAAACGTCACTTTTGAAGTGTTTTCTTGTACTTTTAAGCCAATCAGATACCCTACGGGCTCGGAAAGTGCAACGAAACCATCAAATTTTAGCTAGAAACTGTATTTTTGTCGATTTTAATTGAATTTGAACTATATTTCAACGTTTTTTGATGGTTCTGAGCCACCAAACACACTTAAAGCATGCAGAATCGACTCAGAATAGGAAAAGGAGACCTTTAGGTCAATTTTATGCATTCTGGCGTTCGTAGATACAAGAAAACTGTTAAAATTCTTCAGAAACGTCACTTTTGAAGTGTTTTCTTGTACTTTTAAGCCAATCAGATACCCTACGGGCTCGGAAAGTGCAACGAAACCATCAAATTTTAGCTAGAAACTGTATTTTTGTCGATTTTTATTGAATTTGAACTATATTTCAACGTTTTTTGATGGTTCTGAGCCACCAAACACACTTAAAGCATGCAGAATCGACTCAGAATAGGAAAAGGAGACGTTTAGGTCAATTTTATGCATTCTGGCGTTCGTAGATACAAGAAAACTGTTAAAATTCTTCAGAAACGTCACTTTTGAAGTGTTTTCTTGTACTTTTAAGCCAATCAGATACCCTACGCGCTCGGAAAGTGCAACGAAACCATCAAATTTTAGCTAGAAACTGTATTTTTGTCGATTTTTATTGAATTTGAACTATATTTCAACGTTTTTTGATGGTTCTGAGCCACCAAACACACTTAAAGCATGCAGAATCGACTCAGAATAGGAAAAGGAGACGTTTAGGTCAATTTTATGCATTCTGGCGTTCGTAGATACAAGAAAACTGTTAAAATTCTTCAGAAACGTCACTTTTGAAGTGTTTTCTTGTACTTTTAAGCCAATCAGATACCCTACGGGCTCGGAAAGTGCAACGAAACCATCAAATTTTAGCTAGAAACTGTATTTTTGTCGATTTTTATTGAATTTGAACTATATTTCAACGTTTTTTGATGGTTCTGAGCCACCAAACACACTTAAAGCATGCAGAATCGACTCAGAATAGGAAAAGGAGACGTTTAGGTCAATTTTATGCATTCTGGCGTTCGTAGATACAAGAAAACTGTTAAAATTCTTCAGAAACGTCACTTTTGAAGTGTTTTCTTGTACTTTTAAGCCAATCAGATACCCTACGGGCTCGGAAAGTGCAACGAAACCATCAAATTTTAGCTAGAAACTGTATTTTTGTCGATTTTTATTGAATTTGAACTATATTTCAACGTTTTTTTGATGGTTCTGAGCCACCAAACACACTTAAAGCATGCAGAATCGACTCAGAATAGGAAAAGGAGACGTTTAGGTCAATTTTATGCATTCTGGCGTTCGTAGATACAAGAAAACTGTTAAAATTCTTCAGAAACGTCACTTTTGAAGTGTTTTCTTGTACTTTTAAGCCAATCAGATACCCGACGGGCTCGGAAAGTGCAACGAAACCATCAAATTTTAGCTAGAAACTGTATTTTTGTCGATTTTTATTGAATTTGAACTATATTTCAACGTTTTTTGATGGTTCTGAGCCACCAAACACACTTAAAGCATGCAGAATCGACTCAGAATAGGAAAAGGAGACGTTTAGGTCAATTTTATGCATTCTGGCGTTCGTAGATACAAGAAAACTGTTAAAATTCTTCAGAAACGTCACTTTTGAAGTGTTTTCTTGTACTTTTCAGCCAATCAGATACCCTACGGGCTCGGAAAGTGCAACGAAACCATCAAATTTTAGCTAGAAACTGTATTTTTGTCGATTTTTATTGAATTTGAACTATATTTCAACGTTTTTTGATGGTTCTGAGCCACCAAACACACTTAAAGCATGCAGAATCTACTCAGAATAGGAAAAGGAGACGTTTAGGTCAATTTTATGCATTCTGGCGTTCGTAGATACAAGAAAACTGTTAAAATTCTTCAGAAACGTCACTTTTGAAGTGTTTTCTTGTACTTTTAAGCCAATCAGATACCCTACGGGCTCGGAAAGTGCAACGAAACCATCAAATTTTAGCTAGAAACTGTATTTTTGTCGATTTTTATTGAATTTGAACTATATTTCAACGTTTTTTGATGGTTCTGAGCCACCAAACACACTTAAAGCATGCAGAATCGACTCAGAATAGGAAAGGGAGACGTTTAGGTCAATTTTATGCATTCTGGCGTTCGTAGATACAAGAAAACTGTTAAAATTCTTCAGAAACGTCACTTTTGAAGTGTTTTCTTGTACTTTTAAGCCAATCAGATACCCTACGAGCTCGGAAAGTGCAACGAAACCATCAAATTTTAGCTAGAAACTGTATTTTTGTCGATTTTTATTGAATTTGAACTATATTTCAACGTTTTTTGATGGTTCTGAGCCACCAAACACACTTAAAGCATGCAGAATCGACTCAGAATAGGAAAAGGAGACGTTTAGGTCAATTTTATGCATTCTGGCGTTCGTAGATACAAGAAAACTGTTAAAATTCTTCAGAAACGTCACTTTTGAAGTGTTTTCTTGTACTTTTAAGCCAATCAGATACCCTACGGGCTCGGAAAGTGCAACGAAACCATCAAATTTTAGCTAGAAACTGTATTTTTGTCGATTTTTATTGAATTTGAACTATATTTCAACGTTTTTTGATGGTTCTGAGCCACCAAACACACTTAAAGCATGCAGAATCGACTCAGAATAGGAAAAGGAGACGTTTAGGTCAATTTTATGCATTCTGGCGTTCGTAGATACAAGAAAACTGTTAAAATTCTTCAGAAACGTCACTTTTCAAGTGTTTTCTTGTACTTTTAAGCCAATCAGATACCCAACGGGCTCGGAAAGTGCAACGAAACCATCAAATTTTAGCTAGAAACTGTATTTTTGTCGATTTTTATTGAATTTGAACTATATTTCAACGTTTTTTGATGGTTCTGAGCCACCAAACACACTTAAAGCATGCAGAATCGACTCAGAATAGGAAAAGGAGACGTTTAGGTCAATTTTATGCATTCTGGCGTTCGTAGATACAAGAAAACTGTTAAAATTCTTCAGAAACGTCACTTTTGAAGTGTTTTCTTGTACTTTTAAGCCAATCAGATACCCTACGGGCTCGGAAAGTGCAACGAAACCATCAAATTTTAGCTAGAAACTGTATTTTTGTCGATTTTTATTGAATTTCAACTATATTTCAACGTTTTTTGATGGTTCTGAGCCACCAAACACACTTAAAGCATGCAGAATCGACTCAGAATAGGAAAAGGAGACGTTTAGGTCAATTTTATGCATTCTGGCGTTCGTAGATACAAGAAAACTGTTAAAATTCTTCAGAAACGTCACTTTTGAAGTGTTTTCTTGTACTTTTAAGCCAATCAGATACCCTACGGGCTCGGAAAGTGCAACGAAACCATCAAATTTTAGCTAGAAACTGTATTTTTGTCGATTTTTATTGAATTTGAACTATATTTCAACGTTTTTTGATGGTTCTGAGCCACCAAACACACTTAAAGCATGCAGAATCGACTCAGAATAGGAAAAGGAGACGTTTAGGTCAATTTTATGCATTCTGGCGTTCGTAGATACAAGAAAACTGTTAAAATTCTTCAGAAACGTCACTTTTGAAGTGTTTTCTTGTACTTTTAAGCCAATCAGATACCCTACGGGCTCGGAAAGTGCAACGAAACCATCAAATTTTAGCTAGAAACTGTATTTTTGTCGATTTTTATTGAATTTGAACTATATTTCAACGTTTTTTGATGGTTCTGAGCCACCAAACACACTTAAAGCATGCAGAATCGACTCAGAATAGGAAAAGGAGACGTTTAGGTCAATTTTATGCATTCTGGCGTTCGTAGATACAAGAAAACTGTTAAAATTCTTCAGAAACGTCACTTTTGAAGTGTTTTCTTGTAATTTTAAGCCAATCAGATACCCTACGGGCTCGGAAAGTGCAACGAAACCATCAAATTTTAGCTAGAAACTGTATTTTTGTCGATTTTTATTGAATTTGAACTATATTTCAACGTTTTTTGATGGTTCTGAGCCACCAAACACACTTAAAGCATGCAGAATCGACTCAGAATAGGAAAAGGAGACGTTTAGGTCAATTTTATGCATTCTGGCGTTCGTAGATACAAGAAAACTGTTAAAATTCTTCAGAAACGTCACTTTTGAAGTGTTTTCTTGTACTTTTAAGCAAATCAGATACCCTACGGGCTCGGAAAGTGCAACGAAACCATCAAATTTTAGCTAGAAACTGTATTTTTGTCGATTTTTATTGAATTTGAACTATATTTCAACGTTTTTTGATGGTTCTGAGCCACCAAACACACTTAAAGCATGCAGAATCGACTCAGAATAGGAAAAGGAGACGTTTAGGTCAATTTTATGCATTCTGGCGTTCGTAGATACAAGAAAACTGTTAAAATTCTTCAGAAACGTCACTTTTGAAGTGTTTTCTTGTACTTTTAAGCCAATCAGATACCCTACGGGCTCGGAAAGTGCAACGAAACCATCAAATTTTAGCTAGAAACTGTATTTTTGTCGATTTTTATTGAATTTGAACTATATTTCAACGTTTTTTGATGGTTCTGAGCCACCAAACACACTTAAAGCATGCAGAATCGACTCAGAATAGGAAAAGGAGACGTTTAGGTCAATTTTATGCATTCTGGCGTTCGTAGATACAAGAAAACTGTTAAAATTCTTCAGAAACGTCACTTTTGAAGTGTTTTCTTGTACTTTTAAGCCAATCAGATACCCTACGGGCTCGGAAAGTGCAACGAAACCATCAAATTTTAGCTAGAAACTGTATTTTTGTCGATTTTTATTGAATTTGAACTATATTTCAACGTTTTTTGATGGTTCTGAGCCACCAAACACACTTAAAGCATGCAGAATCGACTCAGAATAGGAAAAGGAGACGTTTAGGTCAATTTTATGCATTCTGGCGTTCGTAGATACAAGAAAGCTGTTAAAATTCTTCAGAAACATCACTTTTGAAGTGTTTTCTTGTACTTTTAAGCCAATCAGATACCCAACGGGCTCGGAAAGTGCAACGAAACCATCAAATTTTAGCTAGAAACTGTATTTTTGTCGATTTTTATTGAATTTGAACTATATTTCAACGTTTTTGATGGTTCTGAGCCACCAAACACACTTAAAGCATGCAGAATCGACTCAGAATAGGAAAAGGAGACGTTTAGGTCAATTTTATGCATTCTGGCGTTCGTAGATACAAGAAAACTGTTAAAATTCTTCAGAAACGTCACTTTTGAAGTGTTTTCTTGTACTTTTAAGCCAATCAGATATCCTACGGTCTCGGAAAGTGCAACGAAACCGTCAAATTTTAGCTAGAAACTGTATTTTTGTCGATTTTTATTGAATTTGAACTATATTTCAACGTTTTTTGATGGTTCTGAGCCACCAAACACACTTAAAGCATGCAGAATCGACTCAGAATAGGAAAAGGAGACGTTTAGGTCAATTTTATGCATTCTGGCGTTCGTAGATACAAGAAAACTGTTAAAATTCTTCAGAAACGTCACTTTTGAAGTATTTTCTTGTACTTTTAAGCCAATCAGATACCCTACGGGCTCGGAAAGTGCAACGAAACCATCAAATTTTAGCTAGAAACTGTATTTTTGTCGATTTTTATTGAATTTGAACTATATTTCAACGTTTTTTGATGGTTCTGAGCCACCAAACACACTTAAAGCATGCAGAATCGACTCAGAATAGGAAAAGGAGACGTTTAGGTCAATTTTATGCATTCTGGCGTTCGTAGATACAAGAAAACTGTTAAAATTCTTCAGAAACGTCACTTTTGAAGTGTTTTCTTGTACTTTTAAGCCAATCAGATACCCTACGGGCTCGGAAAGTGCAACGAAACCATCAAATTTTAGCTAGAAACTGTATTTTTGTCGATTTTTATTGAATTTGAACTATATTTCAACGTTTTTTGATGGTTCTGAGCCACCAAACACACTTAAAGCATGCAGAATCGACTCAGAATAGGAAAAGGAGACGTTTAGGTCAATTTTATGCATTCTGGCGTTCGTAGATACAAGAAAACTGTTAAAATTCTTCAGAAACGTCACTTTTGAAGTGCTTTCTTGTACTTTTAAGCCAATCAGATACCCTACGGGCTCGGAAAGTGCAACGAAACCATCAAATTTTAGCTAGAAACTGTATTTTTGTCGATTTTTATTGAATTTGAACTATATTTCAACGTTTTTTGATGGTTCTGAGCCACCAAACACACTTAAAGCATGTAGAATCGACTCAGAATAGGAAAAGGAGACGTTTAGGTCAATTTTATGCATTCTGGCGTTCGTAGATACAAGAAAACTGTTAAAATCTTCAGAAACGTCACTTTTGAAGTGTTTTCTTGTACTTTTAAGCCAATCAGATACCTTACGGGCTCGGAAAGTGCAACGAAACCATCAAATTTTAGCTAGAAACTGTATTTTTGTCGATTTTTATTGAATTTGAACTATATTTCAACGTTTTTTGATGGTTCTGAGCCACCAAACACACTTAAAGCATGCAGAATCGACTCAGAATAGGAAAAGGAGACGTTTTAGGTCAATT